>NC_053027.1:216225521-216500858 GCF_003073215.2 Triticum urartu
TATGGTGCCCATAAATGACTCAAGTTCTTTTATCCTCCCGGTGAAATAGTTTCTCGTCTCCTTGTGGATATCAATCCAATCTATCGTTTCCGTTAGTGGCAGAATTTCAACTCAGTTTTGAGATGTTTTCCATAAGCCCACAACAAGCTTACTCTTTTCGTTGTTGGTTTCCAACAACTCCGTTTGACCCTTCTCCTAAAGACGTTGTTTTCCTCTCCGTTCTTTTGAATCCATTCTTATAGTCGTTCCGGAGGCATTGCAATGTTGTTCTTTTCACTCATCATCTCGCTTTTGTCAAAGATCTTGTTCTTTTCATGTCTATCCATTTAACCGGAGTGTGGTGCCATTCTACTCAAGTTCTTTTCGCCTTATCTAGCCTTGCATCTCTTTTCAACTGGAGTGCTGTCTGAGATCTTTCTTACCCCTTGTTCCATTCATTCAATAGTTCCGGAGGCAGTATGTTATGATTTCATCAAGTATCTTCTCATCTTACCAAGATCTTATTCATTTCCTTTCCTTTCCAATCGGAGTGCTGTTCGAATTTGTTCTTCCTTGTTCCTCTTTTCTGGTGGAGATTGTCAACTTCGTTCATCTCCGTTGTATTCTTTTCTCAGAATGGCTTACCTCGCAAGGTTCTTTGGTTTCACTCATTTGTCAAAGAAGCAACTTAGTTTTACCTCTTCTCTCCTCTTCTGTTTCCGCTGCGGTGCCATCCTAGATCTCGGGACAAGATCCTCTTGTAGTGGTGGAGTGTTGTAACGCCCCAAGACCGGAGTTTCAGACGCCTTCCATGTTTTCTGAGTTTTCGTCGTGTGAGTTCTTGGTTTGTTGCATTCATCTTTGCATCATGTGCATTGCATCATGTCTTCATGCCATCATGTCATAAATCTTTTGCATCTCACTTAAATAAATTGCATAGATCGTTGATCTATTTAAATCGAGGGAACTCACATGGTGGTTTCTCTTTATAACCTATCCTCCCGATAGTAGGGAGCTATATTCAATATTTCTTTAATTTGATATTCACCATAACACACGTGCAAAATAATCCTCATGCCTATTTTCCACTTCGAGTTTGACCTTCAAATCTTGTCCACAATTCTATATCTCTTTTATCGACGTTCCTCTAAAAACCGAACATTTTTGGACACTTCTATAACCAAGTCCTAGTTCAAACCCATTTGAATTAAATTCAAATGAGTTTGAATTTGTATCTTTCAATCTTGCCGTTTCTATTTTTTTCTTGGGTCAAACTCATTTTTGCGAGTCCGGGAAATTTATCCCCGTGCCCAAATTCCATCCCTAACCCTCTCTTTATATATTTTTCTTCTATCTATATATTTTTTCTCTCTCTCTTTTTGGTTAAGAGAAGAGAGTGTGAGAGGGAGAAAGAGCCCAGCCAAGCTCCAGGCACAGCCCCTTCTCTTCTGGGCCGGCCTCCAAGGCCCAAGCGCGCTCCCCCCGTAACCCTAGCCCGATCCCCATCTCACCCTTTCCCTCATTTCCCTCAGCGCCGCCAGAGTCTGCCATCTCTCGCTCTCTCCTCGATCTCCTCCCTCCTCTCGCTTCCTCCCTCACCTTCTCAGCGCGACCAAGGGGGGATCCCAATCCCCATGGCCATGTACCTCGCTGCCGCACGTCCCATGCCACTACCGCCGCCCGTGACGACCCTTCCCCGTGCCTGGTGCTGCCATTCCTCTCCCTCACTCCCTCAACCTCCTCGACAGCGCCCGCGCCCGATCCTCATGGCGCCCCTGTTCCCCGCGCCCGTGTCCCTCGACGCTCGCCGTAGCTGCAGCTCCTTCTCCAGCCTCGTCAGATCCCAGCGCAGCTGGTGCCTCCTCCTCCCTTGCTCCTGGATGCGCCCGGCCGCCCGCAGCCGCCGTCGACCACGCCCACAGGAGCCGGCAGTTGCAGCCCCGAGCCCTCTGCTTCTTCCCTGCCGGCGTCCGAGGCCGCAGCCTCCCCTGCCGCGGCCACCTTTTTTCCTCGCCCTTCCATCTTCGCCGCTGCGCCAGCTCGCCTCTTCTTCGCGCCGCTCCTCCTCTACCATGGCATCGGCCTCCTCTACATAGCTTCGCCCTCGCCGGACCTGCTCCATCCTCCGCTGCTGCCGCGAGCCACCATGGCGTTTTTGCTATGTTTGCTGCCGCACCTCCCGCTGGCCCCTGCTTTGCCATGGCCTGTGCCCGCGTTGTCTGGAGCTACCAGGGGCAACTCTGGGCTGGCCTACCCGACGTATGGCTCATCTGAGTGTGCCCTGAGAACGAGATATGTGTAGCTCCTATCAGGATTTGTCGGCACATCCGGGCGGTGTTGCTGGACTTGTTTTACCGTTGTCGAGGATGTCTTGTAACCGGGGTGCCGAGTCTGATCGGATTGTCTTGGGAGAAGGAATATCCTCCGTTGACCGTGAGAGCTTGTGATGGGCTAAGGTTGGACACCCCTGCAGGGATTTGAACTTTCGAAAGCCGTGCCCACGGTTATGGGCAGATGGGAATTTTTTAATGTCTGGTTGTAGAAAACCTAAAACTTATCTTAATTAAAATGCATCAACCGCGTGTGTAGCCGTGATGGTCTCTTTCCGGCGGAGTCTGGGAAGTGAACACGGTGTTGGAGTTATGCTTGAACGTAAGTAGATTCATGATCACTTCTTGATCATAGTTTCTCGACCGTGCTTTTGCCTTCTCTTCTCGCTCTCATTTGCGTATGTTAGCCACCAAATATGCTAGTCGCTTGCTGCAGCTCCACCTCATACCTTTTACCCTACCTATAAGCTTAAATAGTCTTGATCGCGAGGGTGTGAGATTGCTGAGTCCCTGTGGCTCATAGATACTTCCAAAACCAGTTTGCAGGTGCCGATGAAACCGTGCAGGTGACGCTACCGAGCTGAAGAAGGAGCTTGATGAAGACTGTGTTCGTTTTGTTGCCCGTTTCCAGTTGATCAGTAGTGGAGCCCAGTTGGGACGATCGGGGATCTGTGTAGCTTTTGGGGTAGTCTTCTTTTATTTTGGTTCCGTAGTCGGACCTTGATTGTATCTGGACGATGTAATGCTTTATTCATGTATTGTGCGAAGTGGCAATTGTAAGCCAACTATGTATCTTTTTCCCTTATGTATTACATGGGTTGTGTGAAGATTACCTCACTTGCAACATTGTTTTCAATGCGGTTATGCCTCTAAGTCGTGCTTCGACACGTGGGAGATATAGCTGCATCGAGGGCGTTACACCCGAAGACCCTGTGGACGCTCTCCTAATGGAGATGCGGACTCCGGCTCCTTATGAGGTGCCAGATAAGACCAAGAAGGCCAGGGGAACCCGAAAGAGTTCCCGGCGCCAGGTGGTATCGGACTCATCGTCCGATAACTCTGAGGCGCACTTCTCCCATGAAAACGAGGAGAAGGAAGACGAAGACTCTCCCCATCTAGCCGAGGGAGACAAGAAAAGGAAGGCCGCCCCAACCGGGGAGGCCGAAGGGTCCAAGAAGGGAAGGACTATCCTTTCGGACTATTCCACCACCGCCGCTGACGGCAAAGAGGAGTGGTTGCTCAGGGCCAAGCCCCTAGCGAAGTCGTAAGTATTCGGATACCAGAGTAACTCATAGCATACTTTTGTTGCACTGCTTCTCCTAACATCGAATATGATTTATGCAGTCCGCCCCAAGCCCGTATCGACGTATCATCGTAGGACGGTTCCTTGGACTCCTCGGACATGGACAATGATACACTTCCAACCGCCACCTCTCCTGGCCCGACGGACAACGCCGAGGTACTGTCTCAAGGGGCACCGAGCCGGGGGGAGACAGTCCCGGAGGCGCCTCAAGGCGACCTTTCGGACTCCAGGAGCAAAGTGAGCAAGGCTCCTAGGGGCTCCATGTCCGGCCCGCAACCGGACACTGCGTCGGAACCTCTAGTGGTTCTGGACTCAGGCAGGCGGCCCCCTTCCAAGAGGGGCAAGCCATCCGTGCCGGTGACCTCTGTCCATCCAGAGGCACTGGACGAACTGTTGGGAGCGCTTAATGACGCTTCCATCGACGAAGAGCACCACACTATTATGAGTACGGTGATCAAGAAGGTTCAGTCCGCCAAGAGCAGACTGACTGAAGCCTGTACCAGCCTTCTAACAGGCTTTGAGGTGAGTATTTAAAATATAGGAAAAATGTTACCACATAGACAGTAGCCCCTGATGCTCTGTTTGGTGTTCACAAAGAAAAGCCGAATAGAGGATCGAATAATATCTGCAGGAGTCTAATATAAGTATGTCTGTATGCGTATGCAGGCTTCGCTGCTGACCTCTGCCGCACTGACTGTGGAGGTCGCCGAACTGAAGCAGGACTTCGAGCGGTCCGAGAAAGAGCTCAGCCTTGCCAAGAGGCAGCTCGAGGAGAACAAGGGTAAGTAGTACCTTGTCTATATAAAAAAGAAAATGTGGTTGCGAACTGACAGGATCATCATGAATGTGCCAGGAGCCACTACCGAAGTGGAAACCCTGAAGCAAGCGTTGTCCGAGGCCGAGAACAAAGTGGCCAAGGAGTGCACCGAGCGGGAGAGACAAGAGGCATGGGTGGGCGAGGTGTAGCAAGAGCTCCAGGCTCTCGTGAAGAAACATGAGACTTTGGAGCTTGACTCGAAGACGCGAGAGTCCGAGCTTGCCCCGGCCCTTGAGAGCACCAAGCAGGCCAAGGCCGAAGCCCAAAAGGCCCTTCAGGAAATTGAGGCGATGAGGAAGATAGCGGCGGGTAAGGCATTCAATATGCAAAGCAAGCATGTGAAAGTAAATTACTTGTTACTTACCAGAATCCGGAGCTCTCCAGGAGCATTCGCAGATTTGCCCTGCAGCGTGTCGGATGCCGCGAAGTTTTACCAGGCCGAGGAGGGAAGCTCGACGGAGAAGTTGTTCTGGTCTCAGTATACTGGGACCGAACACTCGGTGCCTATGAGCGACCACCTGAAGCAACTGGTCGAGCTGCACAAGGCGGCCGAACAGGCCATGAGGGGCTTTATAGTCCGGATGTGGCCTGGCGACTCCCTTCCCAACAGCTACTTCGGCCTGGTGAGGCGGCTCGTAGATGCCTGCCCACGGCTGGAGGTCATAAAGCGGTCCGTCTGCTTAGAAGGTGCACGCCGGGCTTTTGCCCGTGCGAAGGTGCACTGGGCCAAGATGGACGCCGAGAAGCTGGTGAAGGAGGGGCCGCCGCAGGGCAAGGAACATCGCCACCCTGAGATGTATTATGAGGGTGTCCTGAAGGGTGCCCGTCTTGTGGCGGACGAGTGTGCTAAGGATGTAATATTTGAATGAACTTGCTCGTGTGATCCTGTATTATGAAAACTTGTTCATATGCGCTATGCAACGCTTGTTTGAATTTAAAATATTACCTTCTGTGCAGCTATTTATCAAATCTGAGAGATGGCCAGTCGTCGGCTTCTGCCCCCATGCCACGAGTGTTGGGGTGTTCGGGATAAATATGAGCACTCTTTTTCCCATTGTTGGGTCCTTCGAGGGAGGTGCTCAGCTCGACGAACAAGGCAATCGGACTATAATGCTTTATCACTCTCACTTAGCCATAGAATTCTACAATTTTAAATTTTGGCGAATACCCTAGTATTCGGAAGGCCGAATTCGGGGCGCTATACACGCCTTAAGCCGGACAAAGCCGACTCCTCGCTCTAAGCGGCATAAGTCTTTAGGGACTCAAGACCTCTCGAACAGCGACCGGCTCTCGCCTTATCATGACAGTCAGTTTATTTTTCTCTACTGAGGTGCTTAGCCTAGCTGAACCGGGGCACAATCGCAGTAGTTCTCCCAGTGCTACCTTAGCCGATATAGCGGAATGTAAGGTACCAAAACATGAGAGCCGGGAAAACCCAACTATTGACCCAAGACATGATTCGGAGCCGATGCATATAATGCTATAAGTTCGGGGTGCCGCACTGTCGAAAGTGTTCAGACTTCTCACGCCGTATTATGGGGTATGCTTAAGCCCCTGGCGTATTGGCCGTACCAGAGTGTACGAGTGCTGAATGTCATAAATGAACATATATATGTAAAAAAGAAAGAATAGAGAATGCGGTAATAGTCTAGTGCTATGCATTGTTTATTCAAAAAGGGTGCGTCAAAGCAGAATGATACAAGTAGTGCGATAAGAAAAAGGTAGGACTATTTAACATGTCCCCTCCAAGGGCACGCTGAGGAATGGTATTTAAAGCAGGTATTTCACTCGTTATCAGAGACCACCTGGGAGTTCCGTGGTGCTACGTAGCTTTCTGCTTCCTTGGTTGTTGCATCATGTGTCCGGCAATCGTACTGCCGGACTGGGTTTCTAGAGATTAAAGTCCTGAAAGAGATAAAAAATAACAAAGCGGGAAGCCCCTAGTGTGGTTGAGCCGCGTCTTGGGGCATGCCGTAGTCATGCCCCCCTCCCCACCTGTGCCCATGGTATTTTCAATGCGTAATTATGTACGCGTGGCACTGATTTCACAGTTTGGCTGGTACTGGGGTGGGGGCCGCATTGCTATGCGAGCTCGGAACGTGCCAGGCGGTCTTGTTGCCGATTACTCCGGGCGCGCTTGAAGGTGTCTGGGTCTTTAATTGCCGAACTGGTGGATTGCCTTAAGAGGCTGCTTTGTGCTTCTGCTGCGAGGGCCGCAGTGTGCTCTTCCGTGCGGAGAGAGCGCTCTGTGTTTCCATTGACTGTGATGACCACCCGAGGTCCTGGCATCTTGAGCTTGAGGTATGCATAATGTGGTACCACGTTGAATCTTGCAAATGCGGTTTGCCTGAGCAGTGCGTGATAGCCACTGTGGAACGAGACTATATCGAAGATTAACTCCTCGCTTCGGAAGTTATCTGGAGATCCGAAGACCACCTCCAGTGTGACTGAGCCTGTTCAATGGGCCTCTACACCTGGAATGATGCCTTTAAAGGTCGTTCTTGTGGGTTTGATCCTTGAGGGGTCTATACCCATTTTGCGCACTGTGTCCTGATAAAGCAGGTTCAGGCTGCTGCCACCATCCATAAGGACTCAAGTGAGGTGAAATCCGTCGATGATTGGGTCTAGGACCAGTGCGGCGAATCCGCCATGACGGATACTAGTGGGGTGGTCCCTGCGATCAAAGGTGACCGGACAGGAGGACCATGGGTTGAACTTTGGGGCGACTGGCTCCAAAGCATATACGTCCCTTAACGCACGCTTCCGCTCCCTCTTGGGGATGTGGGTTGTGTATATCATGTTCACCGTACACACTTGTGGGGGGAACCTCTTCTGTCCTCTGGTGTTTGGCTGCCGGGGCTCTTCCTCGTCATCGCTATGTAGCCCCTTATCTTTGTTTTCAACGTTTAACTTGCCGGCTTGCTTGAACACCCAACATTCCCTGTTGGTGTGGTTGGCTGGCTTGTCGGGGGTGCCATGTATTTGGCACGAGCGATCGAGTATACGGTCCAAACTGGACGGGCCCGGAGTGCTTCTTTTGAATGACTTTTTCCGCTGACCGGGTTTAGAGCCTCTGAATCCGGCATTGACTGCCGTATCCTCGGTATTGTCGCTATTGACGCGGTGCTTATGTTTGTTGTGACGTGACCTGCCATTGCTGTCCTTGGTATCTGAAGTGCCATGGTTCTTTGATATGTTATTGCTGCGAGCCAGCCAGCTGTCTTCTCCCGCATAAAAGCAGGTCATGAGTGTCGTGAGGGCTGCCATAGATTTCGGCTTTTCCTGGCCAAGGTGCCGGGCAAGCCACTCGTCGCAGATGTTGTGCTTAAAAGCTGCCAGGGCCTCTGCATCCGAACAGTCGACAATTTGATTTTTCTTTGTCAGGAACCGTGTCCAGAATTGCCTGGCCGATTCCTTTGGCTGCTGAATTATGTGGCTCAAGTCATCGGCATCTGGTGGTCGCACATAAGTGCCCTGGAAGTTGTCGACGAATGCGGCTTCCAGATCTTCCCAACAGCCAATGGATTCTGCTGGCAGGCTGTTGAGCCAATGCCGAGATGGTCCTTTGAGCTTAAGTGAGAGGTATTTGATGGCGTGTAGATCGTCACCGCGGGCCATGTGGATGTGCAGGAGGAAGTCCTCTATCCATACCGTAGGATCTGTTGAGCCGTCATATGATTCAATATTTACGGGTTTGAAACCCTCTGGGATTTGGTGATCCATTACTTCGTCTGTGAAGCATATGGGGTGTGCGGCGCCTCTGTAGTGGGCTATGTCGCGATGCAGCTCAAATGATTCTTGTCCGCTGTGTTCGGCCCGGCCGGATTTACTTTCACTGTATCCGGCGTGACGGTTATCGTCTTGCGTAGTGGCGTGCCCTCGTGATCCGTAGATTGATCTTGTGTGTTGTGCTTTGTCCTCCAATACGTCTCGCAGGTCTAGCATGTTTCCCCATGCCTTGTTGTTTTTATTTGAGTGGCGTCGGGGTGCGGGCTGAGTTTTTGGCTGAAATGCCTCTCTGTCACGGCCATGAGGTGGCCGATCAGCCTCGTCATATGCTGGAGATGTAGGTTTTATTGCTTCCTCCTCTAGTCGGGGTAGCAACCTGCGCTTTGGGTACCTCTTGGAGGGGCGTTCGAGTTCATATTCCTCGGCCACAAGGACTTCAGTCCATCTATCAGCTAGCAAATCTTGATCAGCTTGAAGCTACTACTGCTTTTTAAGGCTATTTGCCGTGGCTATAAGCCTACGCTTGAAGCGTTCTTGTTCGGCGGGATCCTCTGGCACAACAAATTCATCGTCGTCGAGGCTTGCCTCATCTTCGGAGGGAGGCATGTAATTATCATCCTCCGCCTCTCCATCTGCCGCTCTCTCGGGAGGGCTTGCTTCTCCATCCTCCTGCTCTAAATCTTGCTGGAGGGGGCTGTTGTCTTCGGCACTGTCTGGAGTGCTATTATCTCCTGTGCCGGTGTCACCGCTTTCTCTTTGGCGAGACTTAGAGCGGCGCCGCTGGCGTCGACGCTTGGGTTGCTTCTTGGAGGGGTCATCCTCCGTTGTCTCGTCGCCATTGCCTTCTTTGGGTGTGTCCACCATGTATATATCATATGATGAGGTGGCTGTCCAGTGCCCTGTGGGTAGTGGTTCTTCTTCGTCTCCCGCATCGTCGTCCATACCGTCGATGTCTTCGGAGTCGAAGTCGAGCATGTCGGTCAAATTGTTGACAGTGGCTACTAAGTGGGTGGTGGGTGGGCGGCGAATTTCTTCGTCATCCGCATCCCAATCCCGTCGAACATAGTTCGGCCAGGACTCTCCTGACAGGGAGAGAGACCTTAATGAGTTCAGTATGTCGCCAAAGGGCGAGTGCTGAAAGATATCCGCGGAGGTGAACTCCATGATCGGCCCAGTCGGATTCGATAGGCAAGGGCGCAGGTGGTTCGAAGTCCGTGGCCGGGGAAGAATCCGGTAGTTCGGCGTCATGGCTCCCGTGAAGGGTAAGGTCGATATTCGGCTCGATCGCCACTGAGAATACAACCTCCGTGGCGGGGTCTATCCACCCGTCCATGGATGGCGCTATTGGCTCCAAATTGAAGGTCGGAGCGGTTACCGGTGCGGTCTCCTGAACACTGTCCGATGGCAGAGCTAGATCATGCTCATCGTGACCGTGCAACACACTCCGCAGGGGCTCGAATCCGTTGAAGATCAAGTCTCCGCGGATGTCGGCCGTGTAGTTTAAACTTCCAAACCTGACCTGGTGGCCAGGGGCGTAACTCTCGATCTGCTCCAGATGGCCAAGTGAGTTGGCCCGAAGTGCGAAGCCGCCGAATACAAAGATCTGTCCGGGGAGAAAAGTCTCACCCTGGACCGCATTGCTATCGATGATCGAAGGAGCCATCAAGCCTAACGGCGACGACACAGAGGAACTCTCAATGAAAGCACCAATGTCGGTGTCAAAACCGGCGGATCTCGGGTAGGGGGTCCCGAACTGTGCGTCTAAGGCGGATGGTAATAGGAGGCAGGGGACACGATGTTGTACCCAGGTTCGGGCCCTCTTGATGGAGGTAAAACCCTACGTCCTGCTTGATTATTCTTGATAATATGAGTAGTACAAGAGTTGATCTACCACGAGATCGGAGAGGCTAAACCCTAGAAGCTAGCCTATGGTATGATTGTATGTTGTCCTACTGACTAAAACCCTTCGGTTTATATAGACACCGGAGGGGGCTAGGGTTACACAAGGTCGGTTACAAAGGAGGAGATATACATATCCGTATTGCCTAGCTTGCCTTCCACGCCAAGTAGAGTCCCATCCGGACACGGGACGAAGTCTTCAATCTCGTATCTTCATAGTCCAACAGTCCGGCCAAAGGATATAGTCCGGCTGTCTGGATACCCCCTAATCCAGGACTCCCTCAGATACCCCCTCCGGCGAAGCTCCGGAACAGGCCCCAAGATGGGATCTCGTGGATACAGAAAGGTACGGCAGTGGAATTAGGGTTTTGGCTCCGCATCTGATCGTTTGGGGGTACGTAGGTATGTATAGGAGGAAGGAGTACGTCAGTGGAGCAACAGGGGCCCCACGAGGGTGGAGGGCGGGCCTGGGGGGGGGGGGGTGTAGGCGCGCCCCCTACCTCGTGGCTCCCTCCTTTGTTTCTTGACGTAGGGTCCAAGTCTCCTGGATCATGTTCGGTGAGAAAATCATGTTCCCGAAGGTTTCATTCCGTTTGGACTCCGTTTGATATTCTTTTTCTTTGAAACCCTAAAATAGGCAAAAAACAACAATTCTGGGCCGGGCCTCCGGTTAATAGGTTAGTCCCAAAAATAATATAAAAGTTGATAATAAAGCCCAATAATGTCCAAAACAGTAGATAATATAGCTTGGAGCAATCAAAAATTATAGATACGCTGGAGACGTATCAATGCTCTCAATGACAAGTGTCAGTTTCTCTTGGAGCAGCCAACCAACTAGTGGTTGTAGGGGGTGGCTATTTATAGCCTAGGGAGCAGCCCGACATGATAAGACATAAATGCCCTTCAATGATATGACCTTACGTGGGTAGATATTTTGGGACAGCTGGCGCATAGCACAACAATGGTCAGAAATTTGAGTATCAAATTCCTCAGGGCTATCATGTTCCTCACTTGTAGGCAATCTGCACTGGCGAATTCCTAACTCCTTAGTCAGAACAAATTCCTCAGAGATTAGAAGATCTTTGTCTCTGTTACTGAAGAAATTGAGTGAACTATATGAGATTTCCAATGGCTTCACTCGAAAGGATTGGGTAGGTGTAGGATTTTGAGATGAGCATCGCTTGGAAACTTTTCCTTAGTTTACCTCGACCCCCTTTAACAGTACGGTGTTTCCTATGACTCAAGAAAGAGAAAATGAAATTACAAAAACAAAAGTCTTCATGCTTCATAATCCTCGCATGAATATCAAGTCTTCAAGGTCACACCAATTTCTTCACTTTCAAAATCTTCAAGAAAACTAAAGTCTTCAGCTGAAGACATTCATTTTTAGGGGTCGACTTTCATCGTAAATATCAAACTCTTCATACACTTATGGACCTGTGTACACTCACAAGCACATTATTCCCTTAACCTATAAGTCTTCAACACACCAAAATCACTAAGGGGCACTAGATACACTTACAATCTCCCCTTTTTGGTGATTGATGGCAATATAGGTTAAGTTTTCAACGGGGATAAACATATGAAGTGTAAATGCTGATATTGAGGAATTTGATTGCACGATATAGAAGAACTCCCCCTAAAGATGTGCATGTTTAAGGAATTTGCTTTGAATAACAAATGCACATTGTAGAGTAGAATCATGGAGATCTCCCCCTATATGTTGTAATTCATACACACATTTAACATATGATATGAAGAATTTGAAATGCATCATGAAATATGGTGTCTAATGAAATTCAGCATGCGTGCATTAACGAACTTGAGGAAACAACATGCAGAAAACAGATAAAAAATATCAGACCACCATAGGACTTATGTTTACAACTCGATCAACAACCACTTCAGAAGAGTGAGAGTTGTAAATTAACAAAAAACGCCCAAATATATAGACCCGCTTGAAGACTAACTAAAATTTATCCCCCTTTGTCATCGAATGACCTAAAGGGACAAAAAATGAGGACTAACGCCCCTGAAGAATATCTTCATGGTGCTGATGGAGGAGTGCCAGCGTTGTTGGGGTCATCCGTTGGAGTACGGCATGCTGCGGTGTCGTTCAAGTCTTCGGCTTCATCCGTCTCGCGCGATGAGGAATATGTGCTGGCGACCAAGTGAGGAACTTTGACCTTCTTGAATTTCTTCGAAGGTGACTGCGCCTAGTCAAAGTCATGTTGAAATTCCATCTCCTTGAGTTCTTCAGCACTATACAGGTTAGACAGAATAGCTCAAGTGCGGTCAAAGACTTCATGCAGGTAGTAGTGGTTCTTCTTCGCAATATTTTGAGTGACTGTCATGTTCTGAATAATTGCACCAAACTGAAGCTTGACCCACTTGTGGTTTGTATCAAGTTTCTGATGTAGGATGAGGAGAACTCACGGTCAGTCATCACACGCGAAGCAGTGGCTTGAGGATATTGCTTTGAAGCTTTAGTGGATGATTCTTGTGTTGCAGAGTCATCATTGGTGGAATATGATGCAGCTTTGCGAAACTGTCCATCCAATGGATGAGTGCCTTCATAACAACCTTTCCCTTCTCATCGGCTGAGGAAATAGTCCTTTTGAGGACTTCAATTGGCGGCAAGTAGATGAGATGATTTTGACAATCAGCCTTGTAATCAATTGAAGACCTTGATCTGATGAATCTCATAATCCAGGGAGCGTAAGGCTTCAACTCAAAAGGTGATAGAGGAGCATTTGCCAAAGTCCTCATGAAGAAATCATGGTAGTTGATAGGAATACCGTGTATGATATTGAATAGAAGATTCTTCATTATGCCAACAACCTCTTCTTCATCAGAGTTGTGGCCCTTGATCGGCCTGAGGGTTTTGGTCAAAATGCGATAGACAGTCCTTGGCACATAGAGCAATTCCTTGACGAGGAATGTGGTCCTTGGAGCTTGTCCAGGCTTCAAAGGCTTCATCATCACTTGCATCAGATTATTTGAGAGTCCGGGTTCTGCATAGATGATCCTTGCACCTTCAGTGGGAGGACTGACTGGGACGGCGTGAAGCAATTCAGAGGCCGGAGCTTTGTAATGAGTGTTTTCGGTCATCCAGTCAAGCACCCATGAATTCACATCTTCAAGATTTCCAGGGATGTGCAGCGTGGCATAGAACTGAAGAATGAGTTCTTCATTCCAGTCGCAGATGTCTGTGCAAAAATTGAGTAGCCCAGCGTCATGAAGAACACTGAGGACTGGGGTGAAGCATGGAAGAGTGATAGAGGAAAAGGTGTCCCATCTTTCGATGAGATGGTGGCTATCATTTTGGAGGAAGTCGACTTTGACGATCTGACTACGAACGTGCGAGGACGTCGCGCCTTAGCAATCGCTAAACCAACTCCGAGAGGTTATTCACCACACCGGAGCACGATCAACCTGACCACAAAGGTCTGTTTCCTACAAGCAAACGAAGAACAAGCAAGAAACTAAGATTGCAATCTGGATATTGCGAATATAAGAGGAAAGCTTTATTGATCAAGGTGGGGTTATGTGACGTCTTGGTCAGGTCGTTGAACACAAACGAAGTACGCGAAGTTGCAGCTATGGCAAACTTTCAATCTAAACAAAACCCAAAGTCTAAACGATGCCCTAAGGGCTGTATATATGGAGGAGAGAGAGGGGGAATTTCGTGGCCCTTGGAGGAGGGGTCCGAAACCAACCCTAACTCTTGTTTCCCCACACATACAGACTCTAAAAACTGCCTATAATCAAGTATTTCAAAATACATGGGCCTGGCCCAAAAATAAGGTGATGCAGCACCTAGAATAGCCTCTGGACGAAATTTATGAAGTGGCATCTTGTATATTTCATCCAAGGCTTCATGCACTCATTATGGTGGCTTCAAAGTCCTGGAATCATCACTTGTAACTCCGTCCTTGTTCCCCTTGCGCATGCCACCATCTCCATGCTTGAACTTGTTCCAAGGTTCACCTTTCTTGTCCAAGCTAGGCCCTTCATTTGTAAGCAAAACAAATGTATCCAATTTAGGCAGCATCATATTCTCATGAACATTAGTATCGTTACCAAGAAACAAAAGTACCTGATAATTCAATTGGCATGCGCAAGCTCTAGTAATTGGTCCAGTATGTATAGCAACAGGAGCTGTGGGTGTAACAATGGTATTGATGTCCTCATCAAAGAGACTCCATATCCACATGAGGAATTTGCTCATGGTCAAAGATCTTGTCCTTATCAAACAACTGTGAGGAATAGAAATTCATTTAACTAGTAGTCCAGAAGTGCTTGTGACGAAGTCGAGCAAAATCATATGGATTGTAGTCAGAGAAGAAATGAGGCTCAACAAAGAAATCATCAGCTTTAAATTTCTGCTTCTTGGTGTGAGGATTCCGTGGCTTGGGCTGAAGATTAGTAGTTGAAGTCTTCACAGCCTCTTGACGCACAACCTCTGGAGCCACATGCTGAGGAATTTCAGTAGCAGGTTCAGCAACAATAGCCTTGGCCTCCATTTCTTCAGCACTAGTGCCTGGAACTTCTTATGGAATAGAAATAAGCGAAGCTTGACGTCCTCCAGAGCCCGTATGAATTTCTTCGGTTTGGACCGGGGATTGAGGAAGTTGATGCAGATGGGTTGTTAGAGGTGAATTTGGGTGATGACTCCTACCTCTTGAGCACTTGCGTTGGTTTTCCCTTGAAGAGGAAAGGGTGGTGCAGCAAAGTAGCGTAAGTATTTCCCTTAGTTTTTGAGAACCAAGGTATCAATCCAGTAGGAGGCCACGCACGAGTCCCACGTACCTACACAAACAAATAAATCCTCGCAACAAACACGATAACTACTCACACTTCATCGGAAGGGCTATGGTGTTGATGTAGAAGCCCTCCGTAATCGATGCCCCCTCCGGCGGAGCTCCGGAACAGGCCCCAAGATGGGATCTCGTGGATACAGAAAGTTACGGTGGTGGAATTAGGGTTTTGGGCCCGTATCTGGTAGTTTGGGGATACGTAGGTATATATAGGAGGAAGGAGTACGTCGGTGGAGCAATAGGGGGCCCATGAGGGTGGAGGGCGCGCCTAGGGGGTAGGCGCGCCCCCCTACCTCGTGGCCTCCTGGTTGATGTCTTGACATAGGGTCCAAGTCCTCTGGATCATGTTCGTTCCGAAAATCACGTTCCCAAAGGTTTCATTCCATTTGGACTCCGTTTGATATTCTTTTTCTGCGAAACCCTACAATAGGCAAAAACAACAATTCTGGGCTGGGCCTCCGGTTAATAGGTTAGTCCCAATAATAATATAAAAGTGTATAATAAAGCCCAATAATGTCCAAAACAGAATATAATATAGCATGGAACAATAAAAAATTATAGATACGTTGGAGACGTATCAAGCATCCCCAAGCTTAATTCCTGCTCGTCCTCGAGTATGTAAATGATAAAAACATATTTTTTCATGTGGAATGCTACTTGGCATAATTTCAATGTAATTCTCTTAATTGTGGTATGAATATTCAGATCCAATAGATTCAAGACAAAAGTTTAATATTGACATAGAAATAATAATACTTCAAGCATACTAACTAAGCAATTATGTCTCTTCAAAATAACATGGACAAAGAAAGTTATCCCTACAAAATCATATAGTCTGGCTATGCTCCATCTTCTCCACACAAAGTATTCAAATCATGCACAACCCCGATGAGAAGCCAAGCAATTGTTTCATACTTTTAATGTTCTCAAACTTTTTCAATCTTCACGCAATACATGAGCGTGAGCCATGGACATAACACTATAGGTGGAATAGAATGGTGGTTGTGGAGAAGACAAAAAGGGAGAAGATAGTCTCACATCAACTAGGCGTATCAACGGGCTATGGAGATGCCCATCAATAGATATCAATGTGAGTGAGTAGGGATTTCCATGCAATGGATGCACTAGAGATATAAATATATGAAAGCTCAACAAAAAGAAACTAAGTGGTTGTGCATCCAACTTGCTTGCTCACGAAGACCTAGGGCATTTTGTGGAAGCCCATCGTTGAAATATGCAAGCCAAGTTCTATAATGAAAAATTCCCACTAGTATATGAAAGTGATAACATAGGAGACTCTCTATTATGAAGATCATGGTGCTACTTTGAAGCACAAGTGTGGAAAAAAGGATTGTAGTATTGCCCCCTTTTTTTGGGCCTTCCTTTTTTTCTTTGGCCTTTCTCTTTTTTTGGGACAATATTCTATGAATGATGATCATCACACTTCTATTTATTTACAACTCAATGATTTCAACTCGATACTTAGAAAAAAGTAATGACTCTATATGAATGCCTCCGGCGGTGTACTGGGATAGCAATGATGCATGAGTGACTTACATGAAAGAATTATGAATGGTGGCTTTGCCACAACTAAAATGTCTACTACATTATCATGCAAAGCAATATGACAATGATGGAGCATGTCATGATAAACGGAACGGTGGAAAGTTGCATGGCAATATATCTCGGAATGGCTATGGAAATGCCATGATAGGTAGGTATGGTGGCTGTTTTGAGGAAGGTATATGGTGGGTGTATGATACCGGCGAAAGGTGCGCGGCATTAGAGAGGCTAGCAATGGTGGAAGGGTGAGAGTGCGTATAATCCATGGACTCAACATTAGTCATAAAAAACTCACAGACTTATTGCAAAAATCTATTAGTTATCGAAGCAAAGTACCATCGCTCTTCCCTGACCGCCACTCATAAGGAGGACAATCAATAAATACATCATGCTCCGACTTCATCACATAATGGTTCACCATACGTCCATGCTACGGGAATCACAAACTTCAACACAAGCATTTCTCAAATTCACAACTACTCAACTAGCACGACTCTAATATCACCATCTCCATATATCAAAACAATTATCAAGTTTCAAACTTCTCACAGAATTCAACACGCTCATAAGAATTTTTTTATTTATTTAATGTTGAATGCCTCAAATAATTAAAGCAAATTACCATGCTGTTTTGTAGGACTCTCAAAATAATCTAAGTGAAGCATGAGAGAACAATGGTTTCTATAAAAAAAATCCACCGATGTGCTCTAAAAGATATAAGTGAAGCACTAGAGCAAAAACTATATAATTGAAAAGATATAAGTGAAGCACTAGAGCAAAAACTATATAACTCAAAAGATATAAGTGAAGCACATAGAGTATTCTAATAATTTCCGAATCATGTGTGTCTCTCTCAAAAAGGTGTGTGCATCAAGGATGATTGTGGAAAACTAACAAATAAAGACTCAAATAATACAAGACGCTCCAAGAAAAACACATATCATGTGGTAAATAAAAAAATAGCTCCAAGTAAAGTTACCGATAGAAGTAGACGAAAGAGGGGATGCCTTCCGGGGCATCCCCAAGCTTTGGCTTTTAGGTGTCCTTCGATTATCTTGGGGGTGCCATGGGCATCCCCAAGCTTAGGCTCTTGCCACTCCTTGTTCCATAATCCATCAAATCTTTACCCAAAACTTGAAAACTTCACAACACAAAACTTAAAGTAGAAAATCTCGTGAGCTCCGTTAGCGAAAGAAAACAAAACACCACTTCAAGATACTGTAATGAACTCATTCTTTATTTATATTGGTGTTAAACCTACTGTATTCCAACTTCTCTATGGTTTATAAACTATTTTACTAGCCATAGATTCATCAAAATAAGCAAACAACACACGAAATACAGAATCTGTCAAAAACAGAACAGTCTATAGTAATCTATAGCTAACGCAAGATCTGGAACCCCACTGTAACGCCCTCGATGTGGCTATATCTCCCACATGTCGAAGCACGACTTAGAGGCATAACCGCATTGAAAGCAATGTCGCAAGTGAGGTAATCTTCACAACAACCCATGTAATACATTAAGGGAAAAGGATACATAGTTGGCTTACACTCGCCACTTCACACAATACATGAATAAAGCATTACATCATCCAGATACAATCAAGGTCTGACTACGGAACCCAAAATAAAATAAGACTACCCCAAATGCTACACAGATCCCCGATCGACCCCAACTGGGCTCCACTACTGATCAACTAGAACGAAACAACACAAAGGACAAGATCTTCATCGAGCTCCTCCTTGAGCTTGGTTGCATCACCTGCTCGTTAACATCGGCACCTGCAAACTGGTTTTGGAAGTATCCGTGAGTTACGGGGACTCAGCAATCTCACACCCTCGCGATCAAGACTATTTAAGCTTATAGGTAGGGTAAAAGGTATGAGGTGGAGCTGCAGCAAGCGACTAGCATATTTGATGGCTAACATACGCAAATGAGAGCGAGAAGAGAAGGCAAAAGCACGGTCGAGAAACTATGATCAAGAAGTGATCCTGAATCTACTTACGTTCAAGCATAACTCCAACACCGTGTTCACTTCCCGGACTCCGCCGGAAAGAGACCATCATGGCTACACACGCAGTTGATGCATTTTAATTAAGATAAGTTTTAGGTTTTCTACAACCGGACATTAACAAATTCCCATCTTCCCATAACCGCGGGCACGGCTTTCGAAAGTTCAAATCCCTGCAGGGGTGTCCCAACTTAGCCCATCACAAGCTCTCACGGTCAACGGAGGATATTCCTTCTCCCAAGACAATCCGATCAGACTCGACATCCCGGTTACAAGACATCCTCGACAATGGTAAAACAAGTCCAGCAACACCGCCCGAATGTGCCGACAAATCCCGATAGGAGCTGCACATATCTCGTTCTCAGGGCACACTCAGATGAGACATCCTATGAGTAAAACCAACCCTCAAGTTGCCCCGAGGTGGCCCCGCAGTCTACTCGGTCGGACCAACACTCAGAGGAGCACTGGCCCAGGGGGGTTTAAATAAAGATGACCCTTGAGTCTGCAGAACCCAAGGGAAAGAAAAGGCTAGGTGGCGAATGGTAAAACCAATGTTGGGCTTTGCTGGAGGAGTTTTATTCAAGGCGAACTGTCAAGGGGTTCCCATTATAACCCAACCGTGTAAGGAACGCAAAATCCGGGAACATAACACCGATATGACGGAAACTAGGGCGGCAAGAGTGGAACAAAACACTAGGCATAAGGCCGAGCCTTCCACCCTTTACCAAGTGTATAGATGCATTAATTAAATAAGAGATATTGTGATATCCCAACAAAGTATCCATGTTCCAACAAGGAACCAACTCCAATCTTCACCTGCAACTAACAACGCTATAAGAGGGGCTGAGCAAAGCGGTAACATAGCCAAACAACGGTTTGCTAGGACAAGGTGAGTTAGAGGCTTGGCTTAACAATATGGGAGGCATGATAATCAAGTGGTAGGTATCGAAGCATAGGCATAGCAAAAGAGCGAGCAACTAGCAAGCAAATATAGAAGTGATTTCGAGGGTATGGTCATCTTGCCTGAAATCCCGCAAGGAAGAAGAACGAGTCCATGAAGAAGACAAGCGGACGAATCGAATGGTTCCTCACAAATGCAACGTTGCCGGATTACCGAGAAGAAGTACACCGGAAAGAAAGCAAACAACATAGTAAACAAACATCACATAAGCATGGCATGATGCGCAAACAAGTATGATGCATGTCCGGTTTAAATATGCATGGCATGGCAAAGTGCACAAACAAAAATTACAAGTTAAGTGGAGCTCGGTTATGAACCCAACAATATTAAATGTTGATTAACATGGCAAGAGGTGAACCAAAAGATAACTACCTATCTAGGCAAGTTTAAATGAGGTCGGAACAATAAGCAACAAGTCCGGATAATCCTCATGAGCATGATTATGGTTTTTGGTATTGTTCTTCCCTAAACCAAATTTTAGAGTTGTTAAACATGCAAAGTAATGCCACCATGTTAAACTAGGCATTTTTCCACCCCATTTACATATAAAGTTTATTAAATTCCGAGTTCCGGTTAATTAGTTATGAATTAAAGCATATTAGGATGGTATATGGACAAAAATTACACAAACAGCATTTTAAACATTTCCAACATGCATGAAAGTTGAATATTATTAAACTAGACAAAATTCTAAGCAACTTTCATATATAATTTATTTAGATCCGATGCACGGTTGTGAAGTTATTAAATGCATGAAGTTTAGGGGGCTTTCTGTAAAACAGTAATTCGCTGGATAAACGGACAAATTCGTGGAACAGAAAAAAAACATGACATGGGCCAGATCTACTGGGACTGGGCTGCTCACATTGGGCCTTATTTGGCCGGGCCAAAACAGTGGCTGGGCCTCGGGCGCTGGACGCAGGAGCGGGCCTGGGGGAGCTGGGACGGTGGAAGGAGGCAGGCCGACGCAGCGGGTCAGCGAGAGTCAACGCGGGTGCTCGGGTGAGGCGTTCATCCTCTTCCTGGTTCGAAAGAAGCAGAGCAGCTCGATAGGGGCTCAGCGGGCATGGCGGCATGACGTCGGGAATCGACGGAGATGAAGCAGGCGAGGTGGGAGAGGGTTGTGGGGGTCGGGAACGGGTGCCGCGGCGCCGATCTCCTCCGGATCTGGCGCGACGGCATCGGACGCTGACAAGGGCACTCAGCGGGGTGGTTGCTTCCTCGAGCACCATGAGAGAACTCCTGAGAGAGAGAAAACAGAGAGACACCGGGGCATGAGAGAGAGATTAGGGAAGGGGAACGGGATGGAGAGGGCGCGAGGGGACCCTGGCCTGATCCGGCGGCTCCGCTTCTGCTGCTGGACGACGAGGAGGCAGGAGTAGGGGCCTCAGTTGTTGCTGCTGCGGTGGCGCTCGACGGGGTCTGGTGGCTGCGCTGGTTTGGGGAACGCGGAAAATGAGGAGGAGCGGTGTGGTGGGATTGGTTCGATGGGACAACGAGGAGGAGACCAGGGGAGGTTTGTGGTTGGCTGTGGGTGAGATCCCGATGGGGATTTGGGGAATAAGTGCGGCGGCGACAGGGACAAATGTCTAGAAGTTAGGGTTTGGTCTAGATTTACACTAGAGAGTATATATATAAAGAAAGAGGGAGACATTTAGGGGCTAATCCGTCCCTCCGATCGTAATCGGACGGTCGGGAAAAATAGACTAGGAAGTCCAATTGACAAAACGGAGACATTTTGTAGATGTTTGGGGATGATCCGGATCCAACGGTGACGACTGCCCGGGTCGGGTCCGGGACAGCTTTCGGGCGCGCGCAAGGAGGGTCGCGGGCTGACGAGAGAGGTTAGGTTGGACCTGGCGGTAGGTAGTGGGCTGTGTAGACGGTCTTGGGCTGGGAGAAGAGAAGAGAGGGAGGCCCGGCAACTATTTCCGGAGACCAAATACGTCCGACGTTTGACCGACTATATTGTCGCTATAGTTATACATTGGGGCGTCAAACGGACTCCGATTGCGATGAAACTTGGTAGGCGGTCTACCTACACTATAACAAGACCACACGTCAACTCTAATCCCATTCCGAGAACATTTTCCGGCCACTTATAAAATACTATCTCGGACATGGCGCGGGCGCGTGCAAGTGTGTCTGGGCTCAGAACGGACAACGGAAGGAACTGGGAAACCTGGACGGATGCAAGTTTTGAAAAACATGATGATGCAATGCACATGATGACATGACAAGATGCAACACGCAAGCAAATGACAAGGCAACAATAGCGAATAACTGGATGATACCTGGCGCAACGGTCTAGGGGCGTCACAACACTCCACCACTACGAGAGGATCTCGTCCCGAGATCTAAGATGGCACCAGAGGGAAAACGGAAGAGGAAGAGAAGGGGTAAGGCTAAGTTGCTTCTTTGACAAACGAGTGAAACCAAAGAACCTTGAGAGGTTGAACAAATTGAAAGAAAGAATACACGGAGATGAACAAAGTTGAAAACACTCCTTTAGAAAAGAGGAACAAGGAAGAACAAATTCGTATAGCACTCCAGTTGAAAAGAGATACGAAACTTGATAAGATGAAAAGAACTTGAGCAGAGGACACAACACTCTGGTTAAATGGGTAAGCACGAAAAGAACACCATCTGAGATGATGAGATAAAAAAGCAACATCACAACGCCTCCGGAAGAGAGAATAGAAGATGGATCATTGAAATAATAGAATGGAGAAGAAAATGCCAACTTCTGCCACAATTGAGTTTGAAAAGGCATCCTTAGGAGAAGGGTCGAACGGAGTTGTTGGAAAACCAACAACGAAAAGAGTAAGCTTGTTGTAGGCTTATATAAAACATCTCAAAATCAAGAGGTGAAATTCTGCCACTAACGAAAACAAGATTGGATTGATAAGAACAAGGAGAAGACAAACTATATTCACCGGGAGGATAAATGAAGAACTTGGGTCATTTATGAGCACCATAAATAGCAACAATCCTTAGGGAAGGCTTTAGGTGAAACGTGACACAAGATAACTCCAACGAAGAGGTTGATGGATTTAAAATACCTCATTCTTAACAACATGTGAATCATGAAACATGAACTCAAATTATCAAGAATGACATAATACCATCTCCAATGATACGGTAGAAAGAATTGCACTCCAGATTGCAAGAAGAAGAATACTTGAGCTCCTCTGAAAAGAATCTCGATGAACGCTTCGAGAAGGAATTAAATCCTTGACGAACCATCATGTAGAGTGTCCATGAAGAACTCCGGTAATAAAAGAATGATCAAACGAAAGGAAAGAGAAGTTGAAATTACAAGGTGAAGACTTGCAATGATTAGATGGATCTTCATGACGAGAAAATAGAGAGAGCTTGGAACTCCGGGAAAAAGAGAAGATGAAGCAATTGAAAACGAGAATTTCGATGAACCTCCAGAATAAGGAATTGTTCACTTGGATGAAACAAGGATAAGAATTACATTATGATTATCCTTCACCAATTTAAATTGATGACAAGCAATGGATTTTGCGCACTACTTATTCTCGTAGAAAGAATTAAGATAGATATAGCGCCAACTTGAGAAAGTCTTCAATGAACCACCGGTAGGATTGAAACAACGAATACATTGATATGATAAATGAAGGAAGAAAAAAAATCTTTGAAGAACCACCGTAAGAATTGAAAATAATTGAAGAAAAGATAAAGAAGCACCGGGAAGAATTAGAGAACAAATGAAGATACTTAAGGGAATTTGGATACAAAAGAACTAATAAAATACGAACTGATTAGAGAATACTTGAATGATGCACTGGTAAGATTTGGAGAACAATAGCTGAAAGCTGGAATGAATAATTCTGATATGATGGCCTCCGGAGAATCAAACTGAAAATACTTTTGAAATGATCCGGATGGATGAAAAGAATTCTCACAATCGAAAAAAATTATGAGAGGATGGCACGAAGCTAGAGCCATGAATCTTGAAGAGAATGGAGCAAGATTGAGAGAAAAATCTTCTTTGGTCTTCAAATGCAGAGAATAACGATGAGAAACACCACCATGAATTGTTGAGGTACTCCGGAATGAATAATGGAAAGGTTGAACCAACAATGAAAAGAATTTGGAAGATCTTAGAGAAGAACATATGACTGATGATAATTCATTCTTATGTCAAACTTTGAAAAGAATTTGATAAGCTCCGGGAAAATTAGAAGAGTCAGGTAAGATCCTGGGAAGAGACCTGTGGGTTAGGGCCCACTCAAAAGAAACACCGTAGAACGATTTAAAAGAGAGAATGCACCGATCGAATTAAAAGGCTTGAATAAGGTAAGACCTCGAAAATAGCTTGGATTGATCAAGAATAGAAGCACTAATCTTCCGAGATATCTTCAGTACAATGGAACAAATGGAAAAGCGAGAGGTGAATAATTAAGAAGTGCACTGGCATAAGAAAGCATTTGAAACGAGGAAATGATATGATCGACTAAGCTTGAATTGAATCCACCGGAGAAGAAAAAGAATTAAGAATGATGACCTTGAGGCTCCGCTAAAATCTTCATGAGAATCACCGGATAAGAACATTGACGGAAAAGAATGGAGAGACTTCATATGAATAAAAGGATACTTGATTAAGAATTACGAGTCCTCGAAAAAAAAGGGGGGGGGGGGGGGGGAAAAACAAAGGCAGCTTGGGACAAATGAAACAAACAACGTTGAGAAGAAATGATAATTGATCTTGCTGATGTTGAAATGAACGGACCCGCTTGAAAAGAAACACACCGGTTGAAAAGGATTGACATGACAATCTCGATGATCAAGAGGGATTAGTACTCCCACAGAAATATGAGAACACCGCTTAAGAAAGGTATGGAATCAACATTTGACTTCGAAGCAACTCGAATACCACAACTCAAAACAAAACAAAAGATTGGCTTGCAGAATAAGCCGGAACAAACATATGATAGAGATTTCGTCCGAAGTTTTCGTGGTGGGGCCTACACGGGCTCGATCGTACAGCACCATCATGTACAAGGCAGTGCACATGACCTACGAAGCGTCCCCGAGTCAGCATAGCCAAGGACTCGTTAAGACACAACGAGACCACTGTAAAACCAACCGTGGATAGGCGGACCACTAGACGTCGAACCCCAATTTCATATCGTACATCTGTTGGAAAGATATCCTAAGAGCTACTTGAATTCCCACTTATAAACTCCCGAAACTTTCCGGTTATGCAATCAGGTGTTGGGGATACAGGGGAAGCATAATATCTCACCCAAAACTAACAAATCCTACATCCAGCTGTATCCATCCTTCAACACATAACCAAGAAACCTTCAGAAATCATTTACCTCAACCTTTGAAAAGCATCCGTTATACGAGTTATGGCAATACTCCTGAACTCCCGCCCCAGTACTGGGTGGCGTCGAGGTTATCTCACCAACAACTGCATAAAAGAGATTCTTGATGTCGGCGAAACTCAGGTATTCCAGAACCGTAACGATAAAATTGTGACGACAACACCTCGGAGCTCAACTCCCGGGGACACTGCCACAACCCCTAAATGTCAGGAGGCACCAAGAACAATGTTCTCGTCACAAAACCATCGGAACGATTCCAAGATACCCGCGTGATCCTAAAAAAATTTAGTGAAATTTGAGAAGAGAAGAGTCAAAACACTATGTCAGGATGCCTCACCAGAGCGACGAAGGGACTGAGGAGTAAAAGTAATCCTACTCTCTGATATATATAATCCTGAATGACTCAAACATTTTTTTCTAGACTCAACAACGCCAGCGATTCGATCAAGCAGGGGGCTCCTAAGGTCGGGGAAGGCTCTGATTACCAACTTCTAACGCCCTCGATGCGGCTGTATCTCCCATGTGTCGAAGCACGACTTAGAGGCATAACCGCTTTGAAAGCAATGTCGCAAGTGAAGTAATCTCACAACAACCCATGTAATACATTAAGGAAAGGATACATAGTTGGGTTACACTCGCCACATCACACAATACATGAATAAACATTACATCATCCAGATACAATCAAGGTCCGACTACGGAACCCAAAATAAAAGAAGACTACCCCAAATGCTACACAGATCCCCGATCGACCCCAACTAGGCTCCACTACTGATCAACTAGAACGAAACGACACAAAGAACAAGATCTTCAACGAGCTCCTCCTTGAGCTTGGTTGCGTCACCTGCTCGGTACATTGGCACCTGCAAACTGGTTTTGGAAGTATCTGTGAGTCACGGGGACTCAGCAATCTCACACCCTCGCAATCAAGACTATTTAAGCTTATAGGAAGGGTAAAAGGTATGAGGTGGAGCTGCAACAAACGACTAGCATATATGGTGGCTAACATACACAAATGAGAGCGAGAAGAGAAGGCAAAGCGCAGTCGAGAAAGTATGATCAAGAAGTGATCCTAGAACAACCTACGTCAAGCATAACTCCAACACCGTGTTCACTTCCCGAACTCCGCTGGAAAGAGACCATCACGGCTACACACGCGGTTGATGTATTTTAATTAAGATAAACTTCAGGTTTTCTACAACCGGACATTAACAAATTCCCATCTGCCCATAACTGCGGGCACGGCTTTCGAAAGTTCAAAACCCTGCAGGGGTGTCCCAACTTAGCCCATCACAAGCTCTCACGGTCAACGAAGGATATTCCTTCTCCCAAGACAATCCGATCAGGCTCGGCATCCTTGTTACAAGACATCCTCGACAATGGTAAAACAAGTCCAGCAACACCGCCCGAATGTGCCGACAAATCCCGATAGGAGCTGCACATATCTCGTTCTCAGGGCACACTCAGATGAGACATCCTACGAGTAAAACCAACCCTCAAGTTGCCCCGAGGGGGCCCCGCAGTCTACTCGGTCGGACCAACACTCAGAGGAGCACTGACCCATGGGGGTTTAAATAAAGATGACCCTTGAGTCTGCAGAACCCAAGGGAAAGAAAAGGCTAGGTGGCGAATGGTAAAACCAATGTTGGGCCTTGCTGGAGGAGTTTTATTCAAGGCGAACTGTCAAGGGGTTCCCATTATGACCCAACCGTGTAAGGAACGCAAAATCCGGGAACATAATACCGATATGACGGAAACTAGGGCGGCAAGAGTGGAACAAAATACCAGGCATAAGGCCGAGCCTTCCACCTATTACCAAGTATATAGATGCATTAATATAAATAAGAGATATTGTGATATCCCAACAAATATCCATGTTCCAACAAGGAACAAACTCCAATCTTCACCTGCAACTACAACGCTATAAGAGGGGCTGAGCAAAGCGTAACATAGCCAAACAACGGTTTGCTAGGACAAAGGTGGGTTAGAGGCTTGGCTTAACAATATGGGAGGCATGATAAGTAAGTGGTAGGTATCGAGCATAGGCATAGCAAAAAGAGCGAGCAACTAGC
Source organism: Triticum urartu (assembly GCF_003073215.2). NCBI lineage: Eukaryota > Viridiplantae > Streptophyta > Magnoliopsida > Poales > Poaceae > Triticum > Triticum urartu. Next base: position 216,252,369 of record NC_053027.1, read on the forward strand.
AAGCAAAGATAGAAGTGATTTCGAGGGTATGGTCATCTTGCCTGAAATCCCGCAAGGAAGAAGAACGAGTCCATGAAGAAGACAAGCGGACGAAGTCGAACGGTTCCTCACAAACGCGACGTTGCTGGATTACCGAGAAGAAGTACACCGGAAAGAAAGCAAACAACATAGTAAAACATCACATAAGCATGGCATGATGCGCAAACAAGTATGATGCATGTCCGGTTTAAATATGCATGGCATGGCAAAGTGTACAAACAAAAACTACAAGTTAAGTGGAGCTCAATATGCAATGAGTTGCATATTGACGGAACACCACATTGTAACGCCCTCGATGCGGCTATATCTCCCATGTGTCGAAGCATGACTTAGAGGCATAACCGCATTGAAAGCAACGTCGTAAGTGAGGTAATCTTCACACAACCCATGTAATACATAAGGGAAAGAGATACATAGTTGGCTACAATCGCCACTTCACACAATACATGAATAAAGCATTACATCATCCAGATACACATCAAGTCCGACTACGGAACCAAAGTAAAAGAAGACTACCCCAAAAGCTACACAGATCCTCGATCGACCCCAACTGGGCTCCACTACTGATCAACTAGAACGAAACAACACAAAGGATGAGATATTCATTGAGCTCCTCCTTGAGCTTGGATGCGTCACCTGTTCGGTAACATCGGCACCTGCAAACTGGTTTTGGAAGTATCTGTGAGTCACGGGGACTCAGCAATCTCACACCCTCGCGATCAAGACTATTTAAACTTATAGGAAGGGTAAAAGGTATGAGGTGGAGCTGCAGCAAGCGACTAGCATATTTGGTGGCTAACATACGCAAATGAGAGCGAGAAGAGAAGGCAAAAGCACAGTCGAGAATCTATGATCAAGAAGTGATCGTAGAACAACCTACGTCAAGCATAACTCCAACATCGTGTTCACTTCCCGGACTCTGCCGAGAAGAGACCATCACGGTTACACATGCGGTTCATGCATTTTAATTAAGATAATCTTTAGGTTTTCTACAACCGGACATTAACAAATTCCCATCTTCCCATAACCGCGGGCTCGACTTTCGAAAGTTCAAATCCCTGCAGGGGTGTCCCAACTTAGCCCATCACAAGCTCTCACGGTCAACGAAGGATATTCATTCTCCCAAGACAATCCGATCAGACTCGGCATCCCGGTTACAAGACATCCTCAACAATGGTAAAACAAGTCCAGCAAAGCCACCCGAAAGTGCCGACAAATCCCGATAGGAGCTGCACATATCTCGTTCTCAGGGCACACTCAGATTGTCCAAACTTCCGGTAGGCCAACCCAGAGTTGCCCCTGGTGGCCACCGGCGGCTGACAGGATGGACCAACACTCAGAGGAGCACTGGCCCGGGGGGCGGGGGGTTAAAATAATGATGACCCTCGGGAGCGCGACTCCCAAGGGAAAAGAAAAGGCTAGGTGGCAAATGGTAAAACCAAGGTTGGGCCTTGCTGGAGGAGTTTTATTCAAGCGAACTGTCAAGGGGTTCCCATTATAACCCAACCGCGTAAGGAACGCAAAATCCGGGAACATAACACCGATATGACGGAAACTAGGGCGGCAAGAGTGGAACAAAACACCAGGCATAAGGCCGAGCCTTCCACCCTTTACCAAGTATATAGATGCATTAATTAAATAAGAGATATTGTGATATCCCAACAAAATAACCATGTTCCAACATGGAACAAACTCCAATCGTCACCTGCAACTAACAAAGCTATAAAGGGGCTGAGCAAAGCAGTAACATAGCCAAACAACGGTTTGCTAGGACAAGGTGGGTTAGAGGCTTGGCTCTTAACAATATGGAGGCATGATAAGCAAGTGGTAGGTATCGCAGCATAGGCATAGCAAAGAGCGAGCAACTAGAAGCAAAGATAGAAGTGATTTCGAGGGTATGGTCATCTTACTTGAAATCCCGCAAGGAAGAAGAACGAGTCCATGAGAAGACAACGGACGTAGTCGAACGGTCCTCACACAAACGCGACGTTTTCGGAACCAACCCGAAGAAGCAACACCGGAAAGAAGCAAACACATAGTAACAACCAACACATAACATGGCAACGATGCAAACAAGTATGATGCATGTCCGGTTTAATGAGGCATGACATGGCAAAGTGCACAAGCAATCCTACAAATTAAGTGGAGCTCAATATGCAACGGAGTTGCATATTGAAGAAAACACCACATGACTTATTTAGTTCACTCTTGTTTATGTACCCAACAAGATTAAATGTTGTTAGCATGGCAAGAGGGTGAAGCAAAATGAAAACTACATATTTAAGCAAGTTTAAATGAGGCCGGAAACAACAACAACAATTCGGTAAACCCCATATGCATATTTTAAGGTTTGGTACTGTTCTGCCCTAAACACATTTTAGAGTTGTTAAACATGCAAAGTAAAGTCATCATGATAATCTAGGCATTTTTCTACCCCATTTACATATAAAGATTATTAAATTCCGAGTTACGGTTATTTAGTTATGAAATAAATCATTTTAACATGGCATAGGGGCAAATTTAACCAAACAGCATTTTAAACATTTCAAACATGGATGAAAGTTGCATATTATTAAACTAGACAAAATTCTAAGCAACTTTCATATATAATTTATTTAGATCCGATGCACGGTTGTGAAGTTATTAAATGCATGAAGAACAGGGGCTTTTCTGCAAAACTGCCTTTCTCTGGAAATTAGACAAATTCGCAGCAGGAAAAAAAGGCACCTCGGGCCGAATCTGTTGGCCCAACAACAGGAAAAAAACAGAGGGGCTTCGGCGGGGTGGCCTCACCACGCTGGGCCGGATCTGGCGGTTGGGCCTTCAGTGCACAGGAGGGCTGGGGGGTCTCACAGCGGGCCTTGGGCCGGACGGTGGTGAGGTAGGGCGGATCTGGGCTTGGAGGCTACTGGGCCGCGGCTGGAGAGGAGGCCACGAGCGTTGGAGCGGCCCCGTTCGATGCAGAGGAGGCACGTCCTCTTCTTGACAGAAAGCAGAAGCAGAACAGCGGCGACGCAAACTCCGACGCGGCAGCCAAGGACGGAGGGCGGAGAATCTGGGTGATGCAGTCAACCGGATCGAGGCGGCGTTCCCCGGCGGAAGGGGGCGCAGGGGCTTGCGGCTCGGCGCGGGGGTCACCCATCCATGGCGGCGGCGTCCTAGTGGCTTCCTGTAGAGAGAGGCGAGAGGGAGTTGAAGGTGAGGAGTGAGGACGGGGAGAAGAGAAAAGAGAGAACATGGGGAGCAGGGAGAGGGCGACGGCCTGGCGGTGGTGCTCGTCTTCGGCGAGCTGGCGGGTGATGCACGGAACGACGCCGGGGCCGAGCAGAAGAAGCGTACGGGAGGGGATCCAGAAGAAAACTCCTCTTCCCTGGATTGAGAGGAGACAGGGGCTTCGGGAGAGTGAAGGAGGATCTCCTCTCCTTGGATCGTGCGCACGAGGCAGAGCGCTCCGGCGCGGCAGGGCGAAGGGATGGAGGGAGAACTGGTTAGTGGTAGGTGGGATGGATCGGGCAGGATTTTTTTGGATCGGGGACGCACAAGCTGATTGAATGGGGATTGATCCCGAGGAGGGAGATGCAGTGTGGCGGCGGCTGAGGGGGGGACAAAAGACCTAGATTTTAGGGTTTGGTCCAGATATAGTCTAGAGAGTAGACTATATATACATAACTGATTAGGTTAGGGGCTACCTCGACCCCTCTGATCGGAATCGGATGGTCCCGGATAAATAGGCTAGGAAGTCCTAATAAGAAAACGGAGACGTTTTGCAGATGTTTGGGGATGATCCGGATCCAACGATGAAGACTGCCCGGGTCGGGTCCGGGACAGTTTCGGACGCGCACGTGAGGGGTTCGATGCACTATGCAGAGAGGGTTTCGAGGCCTGGTGGTTGTCAGTGGACTGTGCAGAAAGCTTTGTGCTGAGAGAAGAGAAGAGAGAGAGACCCGGCGACTGTTTCCGGAGACCGAAAACGTCCGACGCGTGCCCGGCTATAATGCTGCTATAGTTGAACGGTTGGGCTATCAAACGAACTACGAATGCGATGAAACTTGACGGGCGGTCTATCTACACTAAAATAAGACCACACGCCAACTTTCAACCCAATCCGAGAACATACTCCGACCACTTATAAAATAATATTTCGGACGTGCCGCGGGCGCGTGCAAGTGTGTCTGGGTCAGAACGGACAACAGACGGAATTGGGGGAACCCGGATGGATGCAAGTTTAGAAAACATGATGATGCAATGCGGATGATGACATGGAAAGATGCAACACGCAAGCAAATGACAAGGCAACAACAATGAATAACTGGAAGACACCTGGCGCAATGGTCTCGGGGCGTTACAACACTCCACCACTACGAGAGGATCTCGACCCGAGATCCTAGGGATGGCACCGGAGGGGAAAGGAAGAGGAAGAGGTGAGGTGAAACTATGTTGCTTCTTTGACAAACGAGTGAAACCAAAGAACCTTGCGAGGTTGAACAAATTCGAGAAAAGAATACAACGAAGGTGAACAAAGTCGAAAACACTCCGTTAGAAAAGAGGGACAAAGAACATTGCGAAAAACCTTGAGGTTGAAGGGCAAGATATATATTGAAACCACTCCGGTTAAACCAAGATAGAGAAGGATTAAGAATGATATAATTTGGACAGCACTCCGACTGTAAATCGAAGGAATTGAACATGAATTTGACAAGATGAGGGGATACTTGATGAAAACAACAATACACTGCCTCCGTAACTATTGAATGAATGGAACAAGGGGTAAGAAAGATCTCGGACAGCACTCCGGTTTAAAAGAGATGAAAAAGTTGATAAAATGAAAAAGCTTGAGCAAAGGGACACAACACACGGGTTAAATGGATAAACAAAGAAAAGAACACGATCCTGACAAAACAAGAAGATGGGTTGAAGAGAGCAACATCACAACGCCTCCGGAGGAAAAGAGAGAATGGAATGGAATGAGCGAAGTAAAAAACAAGATCTTGGCATGCGCACGCTTACCACAAATGCTAGAGCGGAGTTGTTGGAATGGAATGAACGAAAGGATAAGCTTGATGTGGGCTTATAGAAAACATCTCAGAATATGAGGTGACAACATGCCACTCACAGGAAAAAAATGGATTGATAAGAACAAGACGATAGACTCATCTCACCGGGAGGATAATGAAGATCTTGAGTCAATTACACGCCTCACAATAGAAAAACCCTTAGGGAAAGCTTTAGGTGAAAAATAACCCAAGATACTCCAGCGACGAGGTTGATGGATTTTTAAAATATCTCATTCTTAACAACATGTGAATCATGGAACATGAACTCAGATTATCAAGAATGACATAATACCACCTCCAATGATACAGAAGAAAGAATTGCACTCCAGATAGCAAAATGAAGAATGCTTGAACTCCTCTGAAAAGAATCTTGATGAACACTTCTAGAAGGAATTAAATCTTTGTTGAACCGTCATGTAGAACCTTCATGAAGAACTCCGGTAATAAAAGAATGATCAAAAGAAGTGAAGGATGAAGAGAATAAGATCGAAACCTTGCAATGGTTAGATGAAGCTTTGAAATGATATAATTGAAAGAGCTTGGAACTCCGGAAAAGGAAAAGATGGAACAAAGAAATAAAGAATTTATTCATCATGAACAAACTCCGAAGGAAGGAATTGATCACTTGGATGAAACAAGAATAAGAATTATGTTATGCATATCCTTCACCAATTTAAATCGATGACAAGCAACGGATTTGGCATACTACTTATTCCCGTTGGAAAGGATTAAGAGAGATATAGCGCAAAATTGAGAAGGTCTTCAATGAACCACCAGTAGGATAGAAATAACAAATAAATTGGTATGATAAATGAAAGAAGAGAATCTTGAATGAACCACCGTAAGAATTGAAAATAAACAATGAAAAATATAAAGAAACACCGGAAAGAATTATCAAATGAACGAAGAAGCTTGAGGGGATTTAGATACATGAGAACGAAGAGATCAAGAACTGATTAGAGGATATTTGATCGATGCGCCGGTAAGATTTGGAGAATGTGAGCTGCCAGCTGAAATGAATAATATTTGAAAAGATGGACTTCGGAGGAAAGAAATGGAAAACAACTCATGAAATGCTCCGGATGGGTGAAAAGAATTCTCACGATCAAAACAATTATGAGAGGATGGCCTCAAACTAGAACCACAAATCTCTGAGAGAACGGATAAGATATGGAGGTAAAACTCTTCTTCGGTCTTCAAATGTTGAGAATGACGATGAGAAACACCACCATGAATTGTTGAGGCACTCCGGAATGAAGAATGGAAAGGTTGAGCCAACGATGAAAAGAATTTGGAAAATCTTGGAGAAAGACATTTGACTGATGTCAATTCATTCTTACGTCAAACTTTGAAATGTATTTGAAAAAAAACTCCGGGAAAATAAGAAGTGTCAGGTAAGATCCTGGGAAAAGACCTGTGGGTTAGGGCCCACTCAAAAGATACACCGTTGAAAAGATTTAAAAGAGAGGTTGCACCGGTTGAATTAAATGGCTAGAATGAGATAACAATCTCGAAAGAGCTTGAAAGGATTACGAAAGCAGAATGGAAACACGAATCTTCTGAAATTTCTTGAGCACTCCGGAACAAATGAATAGCGAAGAGTGGATGATTATGAGGTGCACCGGTATGATAAAACTTCTGAAACGAGGAAAGGATATGATCAACACCAAAATCTTGAATTGAATCCACCAGAGAAGAAAAAAAACCGAGAATGATGAGCTTGAAGCTCCATTAGAATCTTCATGAGAATCGCCGGATAAGAACATTGCTGGAAAAGGAGTAGAGAGGCTTCACACGAATAAGATGGATACTTGATGAAGAAATATGAATCCTTGAAGAAAAAGGGTGGGTGGGCAGGAAAACAAAAGCAACTTGGAGACGGATGAAACAAACATCGTTGAGCAAAAACTGATAATTGATCTTGCGGATGTCGAAATGATCGGATCCACTTGAAGAGAAACACGCCAATTGAAAAGGATTGACATGACAGTCTCGATGATCGAAAAGGATTAGTATTCACATCGGAGTATGAGAACACCGTTTAGGAAAGGTACGGAATCAACACTTGACTTTGAAGCAACTCGAATACCACAACTCAAAACAAAACAAAGGATTGGCTTGCGGAATAAGCCGGAACAAACATATGATAGAGATTTCGTCCGAAGTTTTCATGGTGGGGCCTACACGGGCTCGATCGTACAGCACCATCATGTACAAGGCAGTGCACATGACATACGAAGCGTCCCCGAGTCAGCATAGCAAAGGACTCTTTAAGACACAACGAGACCACTGTAAAACCAACCGCGAATAGGCGGACCACTAGCCGTCGAACCCCAATTTCATATCATACATCTGTCGGAAAGATTTCCTAAGAGCTACTTGAATTCCCACTTATAAACTCCCGAAATTTTCTGGTTATGCAATCAGGTGTTGGGGATACAGGGGAAGCATAATATCTCACCCAAAACTAGCAAATCCTACATCCAGCTGTATCCATCCTTCAACACATAACCAAGAAACCTTCGAAAAGCATCCGTTATACGAGTTATGGCAATACTCCCGAACTCCCGCCCCAGTACTGGGTGGTGTCGAGGTTATCTCACCAACAACTGCATAAAAGAGATATTCGATGTCGGCGAAACTCAGGTATTCCAGAACTGTAACGATAAAATTGTGACGACAACACCTCGGAGCTCAACTCCCCGGGACACTGCCACAACCCCTAAATGACAGGAGGCACCAAGAACAATGTTCTCGTCAAAAATCGATCGGAACGATTCCAAGATACCCGCGTGAGCCTAAATTTTTTAGTGTGAAATTTGAGAAGAGAAGAGTCAAAACTCTACGTCAGGATACCTCACTAGAGCAATGAAGGGACTGGGAGTAAAAAGAATTCCTAACTCTCCGATATATAATCCTAAATGACTCAAAACATTTTTCGAGACTCAACAACGCCAACGATTCGATCAAGCAGGGGGCTCCTAAGGTCGGGGAAGGCTCTGATACCAACTTGTAACGCCCTCGATGCGGCTATATCTCCCACGTGTCGAAGCACGACTTAGAGGCATAACCGCATTGAAAGCAACGTCGCAAGTGAGGTAATCTTCACACAGCCCATGTAATACGTAAGGGAAAGAGATACATAGCTGGCTTACAATCGGCACTTCACAAAATACATGAATAAAGCATTACATCAACCAGATACAATCAATGTCCGACTACGGAACCAAAATAAAAGAAGACTACCCCAAAAGCTACACAGATCCTCGATCGACCCCAACTGGGCTCCACTACTGATCAACTAGAACGAAACAACACAAAGGATGAGATATTCATTGAGCTCCTCCTTGAGCTTGGATGCGTCACCTGTTCGGTAACATCGGCACCTGCAAACTGGTTTTGGAAGTATCTGTGAGTCACGGGGACTCAGCAATCTCACACCCTCGCGATCAAGACTATTTAAACTTATAGGAAGGGTAAAAGGTATGAGGTGGAGCTGCAGCAAGCGACTAGCATATTTGGTGGCTAACATACGCAAATGAGAGCGAGAAGAGAAGGCAAAAGCACAGTCGAGAATCTATGATCAAGAAGTGATCGTAGAACAACCTACGTCAAGCATAACTCCAACATCGTGTTCACTTCCCGGACTCTGCCGAGAAGAGACCATCACGGTTACACATGCGGTTCATGCATTTTAATTAAGATAATCTTTAGGTTTTCTACAACCGGACATTAACAAATTCCCATCTTCCCATAACCGCGGGCTCGACTTTCGAAAGTTCAAATCCCTGCAGGGGTGTCCCAACTTAGCCCATCACAAGCTCTCACGGTCAACGAAGGATATTCATTCTCCCAAGACAATCCGATCAGACTCGGCATCCCGGTTACAAGACATCCTCAACAATGGTAAAACAAGTCCAGCAAAGCCACCCGAAAGTGCCGACAAATCCCGATAGGAGCTGCACATATCTCGTTCTCAGGGCACACTCAGATTGTCCAAACTTCCGGTAGGCCAACCCAGAGTTGCCCCTGGTGGCCACCGGCGGCTGACAGGATGGACCAACACTCAGAGGAGCACTGGCCCGGGGGGCTAAAATAATGATGACCCTCGAGAGCGCGACTCCCAAGGGAAAAGAAAAGGCTAGGTGGCAAATGGTAAAACCAAGGTTGGGCCTTGCTGGAGGAGTTTTATTCAAAGCAAACTGTCAAGGGGTTCTCATTATAACCCAACCGCGTAAGGAACGCAAAATCCAGGAACATAACACCGATATGAAGGAAACTAGGGCGGCAAGAGTGGAACAAAACACCAGGCATAAGGCCGAGCCTTCCACCCTTTACCAAGTATATAGATGCATTAATTAAATAAGAGATATTGTGATATCCCTACAAAATAACCATGTTCCAACATGGAACAAACTCCAATCTTCACCTGCAACTAACAACGCTATAAGAGGGGCTGAGCAAAGCGGTAACATAGCCAAACAACTGTTTGCTAGGACAAGGTGGGTTAGAGGCTTGATTTAACAATATGGGAGGCATGATAAGCAAGTGGTAGGTATCGCAGCATAGGCATAGAAAAAGAGCGAGCAACTAGAAAGCAAAGATAGAAGTGATTTCGAGGGTATGGTCATCTTGCTTGAAATCCCGCAAGGAAGAAGAACGAGTCCATGACGAAGACAAACGGACGTAGTCGAACGGTTCCTCACAAACGCGACGTTTTCGGAACCAACCCGAAGAAGCAACACCGGAAAGAAGCAAGCCACATAGTAAACAACCACCACATAAACATGGCACGATGCGCAAACAAGTATGATGCATGTCCGATTTAATGAGGCATGACATGGCAAAGTGCACAAGCAATCCTACAAATTAAGTGGAGCTCAATATGCAACAGAGTTGCATATTGAAGAAAACACCCAAGGAAGAAGCATGGCAAGAGGGTGAAGCAAAATGAAAACTACATATTTAAGCAAGTTTAAATGAGGCCGGAAACAACAACAACAATTCCGGTAAACCCCATATGCATATTTTAAGGTTTGGTACTATTCTGCCCTAAACACAATTTTAGAGTTGTTAAACATGCAAAGTAAAGTCATCATGATAATCTAGGCATTTTTCTACCCCATTTACATATAAAGATTATTTAAAACCGAGCTACGGTTATTTAGTTATGAAATAAATCATTTTAACATGGCATAGGGGCAAATTTAACCAAACAGCATTTTAAACATTTCAAACATGGATGAAAGTTGCATATTATTAAACTAGACAAAATTCTAAGCAACTTTCATATATAATTTATTTAGATTCGATGCATGGTTGTGAAGTTATTAAATGCATGAAAAACAGGGGCTTTTCTGCAAAACTGCCTTTCTCTGGAAATTAGACAAATTCGCAGCAGGAAAAAAAGGCACCTCGGGCCGAATCTGTTGGCCCAACAATAGGAAAAAAACAGAGGGGCTTCGGCGGGGTGGCCTCACCACGCTGGGCCGGATCTGGCGGTTGGGCCTTCAGTGCACAGGAGGGCTGGGGGGTCTCACAGCGGGCCTTGGGCCGGACGGTGGTGAGGTAGGGCGGATCTGGGCTTGGAGGCTACTGGGCCGCGGCTGGAGAGGAGGCCACGAGCGTTGGAGCGGCCCCGTTCGATGCAGAGGAGGCACGTCCTCTTCTCGACAGAAAGCAGAAGCAGAGCAGCGGCGATGCAAACTCCGACGCGGTGGCGAAGACGGAGGGCGGAGGATCTGGGCGACGCAGTCAACCGGATCGAGGCGGCGTTCTCCGGCGGAAGGGGGCACAGGGGTTTGCGGCTCGGCGCGGGGGTCACCCATCCATGGCGGCGACGTCCTAGTGGCTTCCTATAGAGAGAGGCGAGAGGGAGTTGAAGGTGAGGAGTGAGGACGGGGGAGAAGAGAAAAGAGAGAACACGGGGAGCAGGGAGAGGGCGGCGGCCTGGCGGTGGTGCTCATCTGCGGCAAGCTGGCGGGTGATGCACGGGACGACGCCGGGGCCGAGCAGAAGAAAACTCCTCTTCCCTGGATCGAGAGGAGACAGGGGCTTCGGGAGAGTGAAGGAGGATCTCCTCTCCTTGGATCGTGCGCACGAGGCAGAGCGCTCCGGCGCTGCAGGGCGAAGGGATCGAGGGAGAACTGGTTGGTGGTAGGTGGGATGGATCGGGCAGGATTTTTTTGGATCAGGGACGCACAAGATGATTGAATGGGGATTGATCCCGAGGAGGGAGATGCAGTGTGGCGGCGGCTGAGGGGGGACAAAAGACCTAGATTTTAGGGTTTGGTCTAGATATAGTCTAGAGAGTAGACTATATATACATAACATATTAGGTTAGGGGCTACCTCAATCCCTCTGATCGGAATCGGACGGTCCCGGATAAATAGGCTAGGAAGTCCTAATAAGAAAACGGAGACGTTTTGCAGATGTTTGGGGATGATCCGGATCCAACGACGACGACTGCCCGGGTCGGGTCCGGGACAGTTTCGGATGCGCACGTCAGGGGTTCGATGCACTGTGCAGAGAGGGTTTCGGGGCCTGGCGGTTGTCAGCGGACTGTGCAGAAAGCTTTGTGCTGAGAGAAGAGAAGAGAGAGAGACCCGTCGACTGTTTCCGTAGACCGAAAACGTCCGACGCGTGCCCGGCTATAATGCTGCTATAGTTTAATGGTTGGGCTATCAAACAAACTCCGAATGGGATGAAACTTGATGGGTGGTCTATCTACACTAAAATAAGACCACACGCCAACTTTCAACCCAATCCGAGAACATACTCCGGCCACTTATAAAATAATATTTCGGACATGCCGCGAGCGCGTGCAAGTGTGTCTGGGTCAGAACGGATAACGGACGGAACTGGGGGAACCCAGACGGATGCAAGTTTAGAAAACATGATGATGCAATGGATGATGACATGACAAGATGCAACACGTAAGCAAATGACAAGGCAACAACAGCGAATAACTGGAAGACACCTGGCGCAACGGTCTCGGGGCGTTACACACATCAATTATTTAGTTCTCTCTCGGTTATGAACCCAACAATATTAAATGGTGATTAACATGGCAAGAGGTGAACCAAAAGATAACTACCTATCTAGGCAAGTTTAAATGAGGCCGGAACAACAAGCAACAAGTCTGGTTAATCCTCATGAGCATAATTATGGTTTTGGTACTGTTCTGCCCTAAACCAAATTTTTGAGTTGTTAAACATGCAAAGTAATGCCACCATGTTAAACTAGGCATTTTTCCACCCCATTTACATATAAAGTTTATTAAATTCCGAGTTATGATAAATTAGTTATGAATTAAAGCATATTAGCATGGTATATGGACAAAAATTACACAAACAACATTTTAAACATTTCCAACATGCATGAAAGTTGAATATTATTAAACTAGACAAAATTCTAAGCAACTTTCATATATAATTTATTTAGATCCGATGCACGGTTGTGAAGTTATTAAATGCATGAAGTTTAGGGGGCTTTCTGTAAAACGGTAATTCGCTGGATAAACGGACAAATTCGTGGAACGGAAAAAAACATGACATGGGCCAGATCTGCTGGGACTGGGCTGCTCACATTGGGCCTTATTTGGCCGGGCCAAAACAGTGGCTGGGCCTCGGGCGCTGGACGCAGGAGCGGGCCTGGGGGAGCTGGGACGGTGGAAGGAGGCAGGCCGACGCAGCGGGTCAGCGAGAGTCAACGCGGGCGCTCGGGTGAGGCGTTAGTCCTCTTCCTGGTTCGAAAGAAGCAGAGCAGCTCGACAGGGGCTCAGCGGGCATGGCGGCACGACGTCGGGACTCGACGGAGATGAAGCAGGCGAGGTGGGAGAGGGTTGTGGGGGTCGGGAACGGGCGCCACGGCGCCGATCTCCTCCGGATCTGGCGCGACGGCATCGGACGCTGACGAGGGCACTCGGCGGGGTGGTTGCTTCCTCGAGCACCATGAGAGAACTCCTGAGAGAGAGAGAGAGAAAACAGAGAGACACCGGGGCATGAGAGAGAGATTAGGGAAGGGGAACGGGATGGAGAGGGCGCGAGGGGACCCTGGCCTGATCCGGCGGCTCCGCTTCTGCTGCTGGACGACGAGGAGGAGGCAGGAGCAGGGGCCTCGGTTGCTGCTGCTGCGGTGGCGCTCGACGGGGTCTGGTGGCTGCGCTGGTGTGGGGAACATGGAAACTGAGGAGGAGCGGTGTGGTGGGATTGGTTCAATGGGACAACGAGGAGGAGACCAGGGGAGGTTTGTGGTTGGCTGTGGGTGAGATCCCGATGGGGATTTGGGGAATAAGTGTGGCGGCGGCAGGGACAAATGCCTAGAAGTTAGGGTTTGGTCTAGATTTAGACTAGAGAGTATATATATAAAGAAAGAGGGAGACATTTAGGGGCTAATCCGTCCCTCCGATCGTAATCGGACGGTCGGGAAAAATAGACTAGGAAGTCCAATTGACAAAACATATACGTTTTGTAGATGTTTGGGGATGATCCGGATCCAACGGTGACGACTGCCCGGTCGGGTCCGGGACAGCTTCTCGGGCGCGCGCGCGAGGAGGGCCGCGGGCTGACGAGAGAGGTTAGGTTGGACCTGGCGGTAGGTAGTGGGCTGTGTAGATGGTCTCGAGCTGGGAGAAGAGAAGGGAGGGAGGCCCGGCGACTGTTTCCGGAGACCGAAAACGTCCGACGTTTGACCGACTATATTGTCGCTATAGTTATACGTTGGGGCGTGAAATGTACTCCGATTGCGATGAAACTTGGCAGGCGGTCTACCTACACTATAACAAGACCACACGTCAACTCTCATCCCATTCCGAGAACATTTTCCGTCCACTTATAAAATACTATCTCGGACATGCCGCGGACGCGTGCAAGTGTGTCTGGGCTCAGAATGGACAACGGAAGGAACTGGGAAACCCGGACGGATGCAAGTTTTGAAAAACATGATGATGCAATGCACATGATGACATGACAAGATGCAACACGCAAGCAAATGACAAGGCAACAACAGCGAATAACTGGACGACACCTGGCGCAACGGTCTCGGGGCGTCACACCCACAAATTCTAAAATAAATTGCTGGACTTGAGGAATTTATCTATTAATCATCTGCAAAAAGAATTAACTAAATAGCACTTTCCAAATAAAAATGGCAGCAGCTCTCATGAGCACTAAAGTTTCTGTTTTTACAGCAAGATTAACAAGACTTTCCCCAAGTCTTCCCAACGGTTCTGCTTGGCACAAACACTAATTAAACACAAAAAACAACCAAAACAGAGGCTAGATAAATTATTTATTACTAAACAGGAGCAAAAAGCAAGGAATAAAAATAAAATTGGGTTGCCTCCCAACAAGCGCTATCGTTTAACGCCCCTAGCTAGGCATAAAAAGCAAGGATAGATCTAGGTGTTGCCATCTTTGGTAGGCAATCCATAAGTGGCTCTCATAATAAATTCATAAGGTAATTTAATTTTCTTTCTAGGGAAGTGCTCCATGCCTTTCTGAGGGAGTCCTGGATTAGGGGGTGTTTGGATAGCCGAACTATACCTTCAGCCGGACTCCTGGACTATGAAGATACAAGATTGAAGACTCCGTCCCACGTCCGGAGGGGACTTTCCTTGGCGTGGAAGGCAAGCTTGGTGATACGGATATGAAGATCTCCTACCATTGTAACCGACTCTATGTAACCCTAACCCTATCCGGTGTCTATATAAACCGGAGGGTTTTAGTCCGTAGGACAACATACACATTAGCAATCATACCATAGGCTAGCTTCTAGGGTTTAGCCTCTCTGATCTCGTGGTAGATCTACTCTTGTACTACCCATATCATCAATATTAATCAAGCAGGACGTAGGGTTTTACCTCCATCGAGAGGGCCCGAACCTGGGTAAAACTTCGTGTCCCTTGCCTCCTGTTACCATCCGGCCTAGACGCACAGTTCGGGACCCCCTACCCGAGATCCGCCGGTTTTGACACCGACATTGGTGCTTTCATTGAGAGTTCCTCTGTGCCGTCGCCGTCAGGCCCAATGGCTCCTACGATCATAAATGGCGATGCAGTCCAGGAGGAGACCTTCCTCCCCGGACAGATCTTTGTCTTTGGCGGCTTCGTACTGCGGGCCAATTCACTTGGCCATCTAGAGCAGATCGAAAGCTACGCCCCTGGCCGTCAGGTCAGATTTGGAAGTTTAAACTACACGGCTGACATTCGCGGGGACTTGACCCTCGACGAATTCGAACCACTGCCGAGCGTGCCGCACTGTCACGACGAGAACGATCTAGCTCTGCCGCCGAACAGTGCCCTGGAGGCCGCACCCACATCGGCTCCGACCCTTAGTTCGGAGCCAACCACGCCGATCGAGGATGGGTGGTTGGATGCCACCTCGGGGGCTGTAATCCTAATGGCGGTTGAGCCGAACACCAGCCCCGTACTTTGCAAGACTTGTGACTCCATGGAGCCGGATTCTTCTCCGGACTCCGAACCCTCCGCGCCCCTACCGATCGAATCCGATTGGGCGCCGATCATGGAGTTCACAGCCGCGGACGTCTTTCAGCACTCGCCTTTCGGCGATATCCTGAAGTCACTGAAGTCTCTCTCTTTATCAGGAGAGCCCTGGCCGGACTACGGTCAGCAAGGTTGGGGTACGGACGATGAAGAAATTCAAAACCCACCCACCACCCACTTTGTAGCCACTGTCGACGACTTAACCGACATGCTCGATTTTGACTCCGAAGACATCAACGGTATGGACGCCGATGAAGGAGATGATGAAGAACCAGCGCCTACTAGGCCCTGGAAAGCCACCTCGTCATTTGACATATACATGGTGGACACCCCAAAAGAGGGAGAGGGCGATGGAACAGCGGAGGATGACCCCTCCAAGAAACATCCCAAGCGCCGACGTCAGCGGCGCCGCTCAAAATCCCACCAACACAAAAACGGTGATTCCAGCACGGGAGATAATAATACTCCAGAGAGTGCCCAAGAAAACCCCCTCCAGCAAGGTTTAGCATAGGAGGATGGAGAAACCAGCCCTCATGAGAGAGCGGCAGACAGAGAGGTCGAGGACGATAATTATATGCCTCCCTCCGAAGACGAGGCAAGCCTCGACGACGACGAATTTGTCGTGCCAGAGGATCCTGTTGAGCAAAAGCGTTTCCAACGCATGCTTATGGCCACGGCAAGAAGCCTCAAGAAAAAACAGCAACAGCTCAGAGCTAATCAAGATTTGCTGGTTGACAGATGGACTGAAGTCCTTGCGGCCGAAGAGCATAAACTCGAACGCCCCTCCAAGAGTTACCCAAAGCGCAAGTTGCTACCCCGATTAGAGGAGGAAGCACTTGATGCGGCCGAACAGCCACCTCGTGGCCGCGATAGAGAGGCCTCCCGGCCCTCCACTCAAGCCGCACCCCGTAGCAAGGCACGGGAATATGCGCCGGACTTACGAGACATGTTGGAGGACAAGGCAAGGCAAACACGATCGATCTACGAATCGCGTGGGCACCATCACGGCACGCCCAAAACACGGCTTAAACCGCACCAGGGGCTGCCGATTTTTTACTTTTCTCTTACTTCTAGGACTCTACTCTTCGGAAGGCCTGTTCGGCAGTTCAATTGCCGCACAAACGATGCAAGGACCAGGGAAGCAGACAAGCCATGCCGCATTACGGAAATCCCAGGTGGTCTCTATCACGAGCAGTATACCTGTTTCGCATACTATTCCGCAGCTTGCCCCTGGAGCAGACATGTTAAATAGTCCAACTTTTCGTTTATCGCATTACTTGTATCGTTCTGCTTTGATCGCAGCTATTTTAATAAACAATGCATAGCTTTTTTCTATTTTTTGCATTACCTTTTTTTATGTTCCTTAACGACATGTTGCACCCGTACACGTTGGTACGGCCAAAATACGCTAGGGGCTTTAGTACCCCTCAATATGGTGTGAGAAGTCCGAACACTTTAACAAGTGCGGCACCCCGAACTTATAGCATTATATGCATCGGCTCCGAATCATGTCTTGGGTCAATAGTTGGGTTTTCCCGGCTCCTATGTTTTGGTGCCTTACGTTCCGCTATATCGGCTAAGGTAGCACTAGGAGAACCACTGCGATTGTGCCCCGGTTGAGCTGGGTCGAGCACCTCAGTGGAGAAAGCTAAAACTGACCGTCATGCTGAAGCGAGAGCTGGTCGCTATTCGAGTGGTTTTTTTGAGTCCCTAAAGAACTATGCCGCTTAGGGCGAGGAGCCGGCTCTGTCCGGCCAAGGCGTGGATAGCGCCCCGAACTCGGTCTTCCGAATACTAGGGGCTTCGCCGAAATTTAAAATTATAGAATTCTATGGCTAAGTGAGAGTGTTCATGCATTATAGTCCGATTGCCTCGTTCGTTGGGCTGAGCGCCTCCCTCGAAGGACCCAAATATGGGAAAAAGAGTGCCCAGGTTTATCCCCGAACACCCCAGCACTAGCGGCAAGGGGGCAGAAGCCGACGACTCGCCATCTCTCAGTATTGATAAACAGCCGCACAGAAGGTAATATTTTAAATTCAAGCAGCATTGCTCAGCGCATATGAACAAGTTTTCAGCGTACAGGACAAAACGAGCGAGTTTTACTCGAAAATTACATCCATAGTACATTCATCCGCCACAAGGCAGGCACCCTTCAGAACATCCTTATAATAATTCTCGGGCTTGCGATGCTCTTTCCCCGGCGGTGGCCCGTCCTTCACAAGCTTCTCAGCATCCAGCTTGCCCCAGTGCACCTTAGCACGGGCAAGGGCCCTACGGGCACCTTCAATGCAGACGGAGCACTTGATGACTTCGAGCCTTGGACAGGCCTCCACCAGCCGCCGCACCAGCCCGAAATAGCTCCCAGGCTGAGCCTCTCCGGGCCACAGCCGAACTACGAGGGCCTTCATGGCCTGTTCGGCCGCCTTGTGGAGCTCGACCAGTTGCTTCAGCTGGTCGCTCAGGGGCACGGGGTGTTCGGCCTCAGCGTACTGAGACCAGAACACCTTCTCCGTTGAGCTGCCCTCCTCAGCTCGATAGAATGCGGCAGCATCAGACACACTCCGGTGAAGATCTGCGAACGCGCCTGGAGAACTCCGGATTCGGGTAAGTAACAAGTAACTCACGCTTATGTGTTTGCTTTGCATAAAGAATGCCTTACCCACTGCTATCTTCTTCACCTCATCCAACTCCTAGAGGGTCTTCTGGGATTCGGCCTTGGCAGACTTGGCACTTTCAATAGCCGCCGCGAGCTCGGACGCTCGCGTCCTTGAGTCACGCTCCAAACTCTCATGTTTTTCCATGAGAGCCTGCAGCTCTTGCCGCACCTTGCCAACCTCGGCCTCATACTTCTCCCGCTCGGTGCGCTCCGAGGCCGAATTCTTCTCGGCATCGTCCGGCGCTTGCTTAAGGGTCGCCACCTCACACGTGGCCCCTACAATAGCCACGATAATCCTGTCATTTTTTGCAATTGCACCTTATATATATATATTAACAAGGTATTTCTTACCTTCATTGTCCTCGAGCTGCTTCTTGGCACGCTTGAGCTCTTGCTCGGACCTTTCGAGGCCCTACTTTAGCGTGTCCACTTCCACAGTCAGTGCGGCAGACGCAAGCAGGGTAGCCTGCACATGCATATTGACTCATTTTTGTTAGACTCCTGCGAATTCTATTTGATCCTCTATTCGGCTTTTCTTCCCGAACGCCAAACAGAGCATCAGGGGCTACTGTCTATGAGGTACTATTATTTACACTTTTGTTTACTTACCTCGAAGCCTGTCAAAAGGCTAGTACAAGCTTCAGTCAGTCCATTTTTTGTGGACTGAACCTTCTGGACCACCGCACTCATAATAGCGTGGTGCTCCTCGTCGATGGAGGCGCCTTGGAGCACCTCCAGCATATTGTCCGACGCTTCTGGTTGGACGGAGGCCGCCGGCACGGTGGACTTGCTCCTCTTGGAAGGAGGTCCCCCGCCGGACTCTGGAACCTTTGAAGGTTCCGGAGCAGTGTCCGGCCTAGAGCCGGACTTGGAGCCCTGGGGGGTTTCATCCCCTTTACTCCTGGAGTCCGGGAGGTCGCCTTGCGGCACCTCCGGGACCACCTCCTCCCTGCTCGGAACCTGTTGGGACAACACCTCGGTGTCGTCCGTAGGACGGGGGGAGGAAGCCGTCGGAAGTGAGTTCACATCCAACGAGTCCAGTGAGCCGCTCGACGACGCGTCGAGCCGGTCTTTGGGTGGGCTGCATAAGCATATTCGACATAAGGGAAAGCTGTGCAATAAACGAATACTATGAATTACTTCGGTATCCAGATACTTACGATTTTGCCAGGGGCTTGGCCCTGGGCTGCCACTCATCTCCGCCGTTGTCGGTGTCGGCGGAGTAGTCCGGAGGAAGGGTTTTCCCCTTCTTGGACCCTCCGGCCTCCTAAGAGAGGGCGGCCTTCCTTTTCTTCCCTTCCCCCGCTGGAGGGGGAGGGGTCTCTTCTTCCTCCTCCTCGTCTTCACGGGAGGAGTGCGTCTTGGATTCGCCGGATGATGAATCCGACACCTCCGGGCGTCGGGCACTCTTTCGAGTCCCCATGGCCTTCTTCTTGACCTTCTTCTCCGGCACCACATAGGGTGCCGGAACCAGCAGCTTCGCCAAGTGAGCGTCCGCTGGGCCTTCGGGCAAAGGAGCCGGACAGTTGATCTGTCCGGACATCACCTGCCAATCCTGTCAAAGGTAAGGGAGCTTAGATCCCGCATAGAGTCAAACTATGGAAAACTCGTACCCTGTAAAAGGAAAAAATAGCTTACCGCGAGCGCGTGACACTGCGTGCTGAATCCGCGATCCTCGGTAGCGGATGCAGGAGCCTCGGCGCCCTTGAAAAGCATCCTCCAGGCATCTTCGTACGTCGTGTCGAAGAGCCTGTTTAGAGTTTGATGCTGCGCCGGGTCGAACTCCCACAGATTGAAGGCCCGTCGTTGACACGGGAGGATCAAGCGGATGAGCATAACCTGGACTACGTTGACAAGCTTGAGCTTCTTGTGCACCAGGGTTTGGATGCATGTTTGGAGTCCGGTCAGCTCTCCTTTTTTACCCCAAGACAGGCCTGTCTCCTTCCAGGAGGTGAGCCGCGTAGGGGGCCCGGATCAAAACTCAAGGGGTGTGACCCATTCGGCGTCACGCGGCTCGGTGACATAAAACCACCATGATTGCCACCCCTTCAGGGTCTCCACAAAGGATCCCTCGAGCCACAGGATGTTGGCCATCTTGCCAACCACCATGGCACCGCCGCACTCCGCCTGGCTGCCGCGCACCACCTTTGGCTTGACGTTGAAAGTCTTAAGCCATAGGCCAAAATGGGGGCGGATGCGGAGGAACGCCCCGCACACGACGATGAACGCCGAGATGTTGAGGACGAAGTTCGGGGCCAGATCGTGGAAATCCAGGCCGTAGTAGAACATGAGCCCCCGGATAAATGGATGCAGAGGGAAGCCCATTCCGCGGAGGAAATGGGGGATGAATACCACCTTCTCATGGGGCCTAGGAGTGGGGATGAGCTGCCCCTTTTCGGGAAGCCGGTGCGCGATGTCGCTAGCCAGATATCCGGCCTTCCTCAGCTTTTTGATGTGTCCCTCCGTGACGGAGGAGATCATCCACTTGCCTCCCGCTCCGGACATGACTGGAGAAGGTTGAGGTGGTAGTGCGGGCTTGGGCGCTGGAGCTCGAGTGCGCAAGAATGGATAGGCAAAGGAGGAAGAAGGCGTGGGTGAAAAGGTGGATCCTTATCCCCTTATATGGGTGGATGCAACTACGTGTCCCCACCAGCCTAGTAAAACTCGCTTATCTTCAAGCGCCGTATCAATGGCGTGGTTGGGTTACCCACGCCCTTATTGATGAGAATCCCGGAATAAGGGGACACGATCTCTGCTTTAACAAGACGTGCCAAGGAAACTGCCTCGCATAACGCGCTAAGATGGGACAGTAAAACGGTTTGAATAAAAGCTTGCCGTGGTGTGATGTCACACTACGGAGTACGTCAGCAGATTAGATTTGTGTAAATATTATTCTCTCTATGGCAATATGTGGAAACTTATTTTGCATAGCCAGACACTATCTTTGTGTTCAAAATCTTCTATGAAGTACTTGGAGGAGGAACCCGCCTTGCAATGCCGAAGACAATCTGCGCGCCGGACTCGTCGTCATTGAAGGCTGGTTCAGGGGCTACTGAGGGAGTCCTGGATTAGGGGGTGTTCGGATAGCCAAACTATACCTTCAGCTGGACTCCTGGACTATGAAGATACAAGATTGAAGACTCCGTCCCGCGTCCGGAGGGGACTTTCCTTGGCGTGGAAGGCAAGCTTGGTGATACGGATATGAAGATCTCCTACCATTGTAACCGACTCTATGTAACCGTAACCCTATTCGGTGTCTATATAAACCGGAGGGTTTTAGTCCGTAGGACAACATACACATCAACAATCATACCATAGGCTAGCTTCTAGGGTTTAGCCTCTCTGATCTCGTGGTAGATCTACTCTTGTACTACCCATATCATCAATATTAATCAAGCAAGACGTAGGGTTTTACCTCCATCGAGAGGGCCCGAACCTGGGTAAAACTTCGTGTCCCTTGCCTCCTGTTACCATCCGGCCTAGACGCACAGTTCGGGACCCCCTACCCGAGATCCGCCGGTTTTGACATCGACACTTTCCTTAACGGAAATTGGAATCTAATATTCCCCTCCTTCATATCAATAATTGCACCAATCGTTCTAAGGAAAGGCCTACCAAGAATAATAGGACATGAAGGATTGAAATCTATGTCAAGAACAATAAATCTACGGGCACATAATTCCTATTTGCAACAATAAGAACATCATTAATTCTTCCCATAGGTTTCTTAATAGTGGCATCCGCAAGGTGCAAGTTTAAAGAGCAATCATCAAAATCACGGAAACCTAACAAATCACACAAAGTCTTTGGAATCGTGGAAACACTAGCACCGAAATCACACAAAGCATAGCATTCATGATCTTTAATTTTAATTTTAATAGTAGGTTCCCACTCATCATAAAGTTTTCTAGGGATAGAAACTTCCAACTCAAGTTTTTCTTCATAAGATTGCATCAAAGCATCAACGATATGTTTAGTAAAAGCTTTATTTTGACTATAAGCATGAGGAGAATTTAGCACAGATTGCGACAAGGAAATACAATCTATCAAAGAGCAATTGTCATAATTAAATTCCTTGAAATCCATAATAGTGGGTTCATCAATATTTAATGTTTTGACTTCTTCAATCCCACTTTTAACAATTTTAGTACCATGATCTAAAGACTCCGAATTTTGGGAACACCGTCTAGGTAAAGGTGGATCATATTCAGTCCCATCATTATCAAGATTCATATTGCAAAACAAAGATTTAATAGGGGACATAACAATAACGTTTAGATCTTCATCTTTATAATCATGCAAACTAGAAGAACACGCTTTTATAAAGCAATCTTTCTTAGCACGCATCCTAGAGGTTCTTTCTTTGCACTCATTAATGGAAATTCTCATGGCTTTGAGAGACTCATTGATATCATGCTTAGGTGGAATAGATCTAAGTTTCAAAGAATCAACATCAAGAGAAATTCTATCAACGTTCCTAGCTAACTCATCAATCTTAAGCAATTTTTCTTCAATCAAAGCATTGAAATTATTTTGCGAAGCAATAAATTCTTTGATATTAGATTCAAACTCAGGGGGCATCTTATTATAATTTCCATAAGAATTGTTGTAGGAACTACCATAATTATTAGAGGAATTACTAGGATACGGCCTAGGATTAAAGTTTCCTCTATACGCGTTGTTACCAAAATTATTCCTACCAACAAAATTCACATCCATAGATTCATTATTATTATCAATCAAAGTAGACAAAGGCATATCATTAGGATAAGAAGAAACACTTTTATTAGCAAATAATTTCATAAGTTCGTCCATCTTTCCACTCAAAACATTAATTTCTTCTATCACATGCACTTTCTTATTAGTAGATCTTTCAGTGTGCCATTGAGAATAATTAATCATAATATTATCTAGGAGTTTAGTAGCTTCTCCTAAAGTGATTTCCATAAAAGTGCCTCCCGTGGCCGAATCTAAAAGATTTCTAGAAGCAAAATTCAATCCGGCATAAATTTTTTGTATAAGCGTCCACAAATTCAAATCATGCGTAGGGCAATTACGTATCATTAATTTCATCCTCTCCCAAGTTGTGCAACATGTTCATGATCAAGTTGCTTAAAATTCATAATATCGTTTCTAAGAGAGATGATCTTGGCGAGAGGAAAATACTTAGAGATAAAAGCATCTTTGCACTTATTCCACAAATCAATACTATTTTTAGGCAAAGACGAAAACCAAGCTTTAGCACGATCTCTAAGCGAAAAAGGAAATAGCTTCAGTTTAACAATATCATTATCACATAAATAAACGAAGCTATTTAGATGGGTAGCGGCATCTTCACTAGGAAGGCCGAAAAACGGATATTTCATGACAATATTTAGCAAGGCAGCATTAATTTCACAAGATTCAGCATCAGTAAGAGGAGCAATCGGAGTGCTAATAAAATCATTGTTGTTGGTATTGGTAAAGTCACACAATTTAGTGTTATCTTGAGCCATCATGACAAGCAAGCAATCCAACAAACAAGCAAACGAGGAACGAGCAAAAAGAGGCAAATAGAGAAAGAGAGGGAGGATAGAGAGAGAGAGGACGAATAAAACGGCAAGGGTGAAGTGGGGGAGAGGAAAATGAGAGACAAATGGCAAATAATGTAATGCGGGAGATAAGGGTTGTGATGGGTACTTGGTATGTTGACTTTTGCGTAGACCTCCCCGGCAACGGTGCCAGAAATCCTTCTTGCTACCTCTTGAGCACTTGCGTTGGTTTTCCCTTGAAGAGGAAAGGGTGGTGCAACAAAGTAGCATAAATATTTCCCTCAGTTTTTGAGAACCAAGGTATCAATCCAGTAGGAGGCCCCGCACGAGTCCCTTGTACCTACACAAACAAATAAATCCTCGCAACCAACACGATAAGGGGTTGTCAATCCCTACACGGTCACTTACGAGAGTGAGATCTGATAGATATGATAAGATAATATTTTGGTATTTTTATAATAAAGATGCAAAGTAAAATAAAAGGCAATAAAAATAACTAAGTATTGGAAGATTAATATGATGGAAGATAGACCCGGGGGCCATAGGTTTCACTAGTGGCTTCTCTCGAGAGCATAAGTATTCACGACGGGAAAACAAATTACTGTTGAGCAATTGACAGAATTGAGCATAATTATGAGAATATCTAGGTATGATCATGTATATAGGCATCACGTCCGAGACAAGTAGACCGACTCCTGCCTGCATCTACTACTATTACTCCACACATCGTCCGCTATCCAGCATGCATCTAGAGTATTAAGTTTAAGAGAACAGAGTAACGCTTTAAGCAAGATGACATGATGTAGAGGGAAAAACTCATGCAATATGAAATAAACCCCATCTTGTTATCCTCGATGGCAACAATCCAATATGTGCCTTGCTGCCCCTACTTTCACTGGGAAAGGACACTGCAAGATTGAACCCAAAGCTAAGCACTTCTCCCATTGCAAGAAAGATCAATCTAGTAGGCCAAACCAAACTGATAATTCGAAGAGACTTGCAAAGATAACCAATCATACATAAAAGAATTCAGAGAAGATTCAAATATTGTTCATAGATAAACTTGATCATAAACCCACAATTCATCGGTCTCAACAAACACACCGCAAAAGAAGATTACATCGAATAGATCTCCACAAGAGAGGGGGAGAACTTTGTATTGAGATCCAAAAAGAGAGAAGAAGCCATCTAGCTAATAACTATGGACCCGTAGGTCTGAGGTAAACTACTCACACTTCATCGGAAGGGCTATGGTGTTGATGTAGAATCACTCCGTGATCGATGCCCCCTCCGGCGGAGCTCCAGAACAGGCCCCAAGATGGGATCTCGTGGATACAGAAAGTTACGGCGGTGGAATTAGTGTTTTGGCTCCGTATCCGGTAGTTTTGGGGTACGTAGGTATATACAGGAGGAAGGAGTACGTCGGTGGAGCAACAGTGGGCCCACGAGGGTGGAGGGCGCGCCTAGGGGGGTAGGTGCGCCCCCTACCTCGTGGCCTCCTGTTGATGTCTTGACGTAGGGTCCAAGTCCTCTGGATCATGTTCGTTCCGAAAATCACGTTCCCGAAGGTTTCATTCCGTCTGGACTCCGTCCGATATTCTTTTTCTGCGAAACCCTAAAATAGGCAAAAAAAACAGCAATTCTGGGCTGGGCCTCCGGTTAATATGTTAGTCCCAAAAACAATATAAAAGTGTATAATAAAGCCCAATAATATCCAAAACAGAATACAATATAGCATGGAACAATAAAAAATTATAGATACGTTGGAGACGTATCAATGACTTTCCCAATAGTCATCCTTCAGAATAGGAGTTGTTGACCCAATATCCACATCTTCATCTTCTTCATCAAGTTCTTCAACGCCCGCCTCTTCAATTGTGAACTGAGGCATGGGCGATGATATCAGAGGAGTTGAAGGGACATCATCCACTTCAATTTCTTCATCAACTACTCTGAAGAAGCGGTAGAAGGAATTTCCTCATCCGAGTCACTCGGAATGACATAATCCTGACCAAAGGGAACAATCTCCTTTGATGGCATGCTTGATATTGGAACAACATCAATTGGGTTTGCAAAAGAGCTCGTCAAAGTCTTCACTTTCTTAGGAGCTGAAGACTCTGAGGTTGTGGATGCTTTCCTTTTCTTCACTGCTGCCTTCTCAGCAGCTTTGGTCTTCTTCGCTTCTGATGCAGAAGGAAGGTTGATACTTGTCATCTGTGATGACTTTGCAGACGGAGAAGATGAAATTAGTTCAATTTCTTCAGGCACAACTGACGCAGTTGCCCTGGTATGTTTATATTCCTCAGACACAGTAGCAGATGCTTCAACTAGCCTGATTTGTTCATTAGGTACAACATTGGTGGTTGCCTTGGCAGTTTCTTCAGATGTTGAAATTTCTTCAGTTGCCCTGATGCTCTCATTCTCTTCAACAGTCTGATTTTCATCAGTTGTGCTTGCGTGTTCTTCAGTGCGCTGAGCAGAAGTCTCATCCTGAGAAATTTCATGTTGCGATGAAGCTGCAACATTTAGTGTAAATCCCTTCGCCATTTTGACGAATCTGACTTTGGCTCCTGGCCAATCTGCACGATATGCGTGAAATTCATCACTGAGTGTTTGATTTCAGTCTGCATAGTCACAAGTTCATCAGGAGACATCTTCACAACATTTTTCTTCAGAAAATGCTCCTTCTTGTACTGGGCTTTCTTCACTTGCCTGGCCTTCTCAAATTTCCATTTTTCTTTGCCAATGAAGGCCGTCAACATATGGCTTTGACTAGGAGTGAGATTCAAATCAGGCATAGGAGTGTTGGGGTCCTTGTGCCATAGATCTATGAAATCAAGGATCAACTTTGGATCCAGCAGAAGTGGCACTTCACTGCCTTTGGCTCTAGCGGCCCTTGCTTGTCGATCTCTGATGATTTCAGCTAATTCTTCATCATCAGCTTCGTCTTCACTTGACGGTACTTGAAAAGCAACCTGCTTCTTGTGAGGACTTGGCCTTGTGCCTCGTCCAGCAGTGGCCTTTTTCTTCAACAAGGTTGGACCAGTTGAAGACTGAGGCAGAGCTGAGGAACTTGCACAAGCTCCTGAAGCAATAGAAATTCTTGTGTTCCTTTGGCAAGAGGCAAGATGCACAGGTGCCGAGGACTTTCCAGCAGTTGCTGAGGATTTTGCAACAGTGGGGGATGGATCTACTTTTGAAGATGTTGCATGAGGAATAGGCTGTGAGAGCTTTGAGGAGCTTGGCCGTGAGGGCATTGCAGCTAAGGAACTAGGTTTGTTAGCTGGTTTCTCTGGCATTGCCTTCTTGGGCTTTCTAGCAGACGCCTTAGCAGCGGCAACAGCAGAATCTTCATTGAATTTCTTCACTGCTTCTTTGGCCATTTTGGTCAACTTAGCTTGCTGCTTGGTCCACTCCTTGAGAAATTCCTCACCTCTTTTGATGCTAGAGGGGTCAGTAACTTGACCTGGCGCCAATGGAGATCTTGGGCATGGAGGGTGTACGGCGAATTTTTTCATGTACTTCGGAGTTACATATCTGTGTTGGGGAACGTAGCAGAATTTTAAAATTTTCTACGCATCACCAAGATCAATCTATGGAGACATCTAGCAACGAGAGGGAAAGGAGTGCATCTACATACCCTTGTAGATCGCAAGCGGAAGCGTTCAAGAGAACGGGGTTGATGGAGTCGTACTCGTCGTGATCCAAATCACCGATGACCGAGCGCCGAACGGACGACACCTCCGCGTTCAACACACGTACGATTGGGAGAGACGTCTCCTCCTTCTTGATCCAGCAAGGGAAGGAGAGGTTGATGGATATCCAGCAGCACGACGGCGTGGTGGTGGAAGTAGCGGGATACCGGCAGGGCTTCGCCAAGCGCAAGCGGGAAGGAAGAGGTGTCACGGGAGGGAGGGAGGCGCCAGGGACTTGGGTGCGGCTGCCCTCCCTCCCCTCCACTATATATAGGGGGCCTAGGGGGCGCCGGCCCCTACAGATCCCATCTAATGGGAGGGGGTGGCGGCCTAGGGGTGGCTTGGCCCCCAAGGCAGGTGGAGGCGCCCCCACCCCCTTAGGGTTTCCAACCCTAGGCGCAAGGGAGGCCCAAGGGGGGCGCACCAGCCCACCAGGGCTGGTTCCCTTCCCACTTCAGCCCATGGGGCCCTCCGGGATAGGTGGCCCCACCCGGTGGACCCCCGGGACCCTTCTGGTGGTCCCGGTACAATACTGGTGACCCCGAAACTTTCCCGGTGGCCGAAACTGGACTTTCTATATATAAATCTTTACCTCCGGACCATTCCGGAACTCCTCGTGACGTCCGGGATCTCATCAGGGACTCCGAACAACTTTCGGGTTACCGCATACTAATATCTCTACAACCCTAGCGCCACCGAACCTTAAGTGTGTAGACCCTACGGGTTCGGGAACCATGCAGACATGACCGAGACAACTTTCCGGCCAATAACCAACAGTAGGATCTGGATACTCATGTTGGCTCCCACATGTTCCATGATGATCTCATCGGATGAACCACGATGTCGAGGATTCAATCAATCCCGTATTCAATTCCCTTTGTCAATCGGTACATTACTTGCCCGAGATTCGATCGTCGGTATCCCAATACCTCGTTCAATCTCGTTACCGGCAAGTCACTTTACTCGTTCCATAACACATCATCCCGTGACCAACCCTTAGTCACATTGAGCTCATTACGATGATGTCTTACCGAGTGGGCCCAGAGATACCTCTCCGTCATGCGGAGTGACAAATCTCAGTCTCGAATCGTGCCAACCCAACAGACACTTTCGGAGATACCCGTAGTGCACCTTTGTAGTCACCCAGTTACGTTGTGACGTCTGGCACACCCAAAGTATTCCTACAGTATCCGGGAGTTGCACAATCTCATGTTCTAAGGAAAAGATACTTGACATTAGAAAAAGCTCTAGCAGACGAACTACACGATCTTGTGCTATGCTTAAGATTAGGTCTTGTCCATCACATCATTCTCCTAATGATGTGATCCCGTTATCAATGACATCTAATGTCCATAGTCAGCAAACCATGACTATCTGTTGATCAACAAGCTAGTCAACTAGAGGCTCACTAGGGACATGTTGTGGTCTATGTATTCACACATGTATTACGATTTCCGGATAACACAATTATAGCATGAACAATAGACAATTATCATGAACAAGGAAATATAATAATAACCATTTTATTATTGCCTCTAGGGCATATTTCAAACAATCTGTACTCCCTCCATTCTCTGGCCCATCTCCTCTCAATTTGCTGAATGCGCACCTTGCGCTGATTTTTGTTCTCCTTGCCATGAGTGGCTTCATCAGGAGTGCAGTATTCATCATATATGTCATCAGGGATTTCAAAAGCAGTATTCGCTTCTGGTCGCTTTCCTCCCTTCTGAGGTCTTTTGCCATCAGCCATTTTCTTCACTTAAGGATTTTTAAAAAATCGAGTTTTTTGACGAGGTATGCAATTTGTCTTCAAGGAACGCTGCAAATGAGTTAAGTTGATGAGAACCTAGAGATTCAGCAGCGGACATGTGTACTTGTGAACAGAGTAGGTGAGAATAATTTGGAGAGGTCATATGCGTTCTGAGAAGTTTTTCAAAAGAATCAAGTTCGAGGAATTTGACCAGGGGTGTCTTGAGGAATTTCACTAAGCGTTCTGGACTTAGGATCCAGAGTTGTGTAGATTGAAATACCACACGATTGAGGAATCTTGAGGAAAAATGTTGCTTAGAGAAACAAATCAAGAGTAGATGTGATACGTCTCCAACGTATCTACTTTTCCTAACGCTTTTCCTCTTGTTTTGGACTCTAATTTGCATGATTTGAATGAAACTAACCCCGGACTGACGCTGTTTTTAGCAGAACTACCATGGTGTTGTTTTTGTGCAGAAATAAAAGTTTTCGAAATGGAACAAAACTTTGCGAGGAATTTTTATATAATATATAAGAATTTTTGGAGCCAAGACGTACCAAAGAGGGGCACCTGGGTGGGTACAACCCACCAAGGCGCGGCCCCCTCTCCTGGCACGCCCATGTGGGTTGTCCCCACCTGGTGGCCCCGCAGACCCTGAAATCGACGCTAGAGAATCCTATTTTTCCAGAAAAAATCAAGGAGAAAGAATTATCGTGATCCACGAGACAGAGCCTCCGTCACCTCCTGTTCTTCATCGGGAAGCCAGATCTAGAGTCCGTTTGGGGCTCCGGAGAGGGGGGTCTTCGTTCTTCGTCATCACCAACCCTTCTCCATCGCCAATTTCATGATGCTCCCCACCGGGAGTGAGTAATTCCTTCATTGGCTCGCTGGTCGGTGAGGAGTTGGATGAGATTCATCATGTAATCGAGTTAGTTTTGTTAGGGCTTGATCCCTAGTATCCACTATGTTCTTAGATTGATGTTGCTATGACTTTGCCATGCTTAATGCTTGTCACTTTGGTCCCAGGTGCCATGATTTCAGATCTGAACCATTTATGTTATCACCATTATATCCATGTTCTAGATCCGATCTTGCAAGTTATAGTCACCTACTACGTGTTATGATCCGACAACCCCGGAGTGACAATAGTCGGGACCACTCCCGGTGATGACCGTAGTTTGAGGAGTTCATGTATTCACTATGTGTTAATGCTTTGTTTCGGTTCCTTATTAAAAGGAGGCCTTAATATCCCTTAGTTTCCAATATGGACCCTGCTACCATGGGAGGGTAGGACAAAAGATGTCATGCAAGTTCTTTCCATAAGCACGTATGACTATTTACGGAATACATGCCTACGTTATATTGACGAACTAGAGCTAGTATCGTATCGCCCTAGGTTATAACTGTCTCATGATGAATATCATCCAACAAGTCACCGATCCAATGCCTATGAATTTATCTTATATTGTTCTTCCTAAGTTAGTACTACTATCATCACTATTACACTTGGTACAAAATTACTGCTATCAATGTTACCGTTACTACTGCTGCTGCCATTACTATCAAAACTATCAAACTATTTTGCTACTGATCAACTTGTTGCAGATAATTAATCTCTAGGTGTGGTTGAATTGACAACTCAGCTGCTAATACCTTCAAATATTCTTTGGCTCCCCTTGTGTCGAATCTATAAATTTGGGTTGAATACTCTACCCTCGGAAACTGTTGCGATCCCCTATACTTGTGGGTTATCAAGACCTTTTTCTGGCACCGTTACCGGGAGCATAGCTATATTTGTTGAGTCACTTGGGATTATTATCATATTATCACTATGAAGAATCTGAAGGATGCTAAGACCAAGATATTCCCCTCAAAGACGAGGGGAGGTAAGGAACTGTCATCCAGTTCTGCTTTAGATTCACCTTCTATTATAAGTAAACTTGCAACACCACCACATGCTATTAATTCTGATATGTCGCAAGTTATTGATGATGCTACTTTTGCTATGGATAATTCTTATGATGATGCTAGTACCTTGCTTAATGATGATATGCCACTTGGTGACTTTCTTGATAAACAAATTGCTAGAGTTATACAACATGATGTTGCTGAATTTGATGATGAGCTTGAAACTGAAACTCCTGAAACACCTGCTAGAACTAGCCCTCCTAGATATGAATTGCCTAAGGTACTGAAAGGTTATGTTATGAGTGAGGAGACAACTAGAGATATTCTTGCTTGCAGAGGTAGAGATGATATAGAGAAATTATTACGCAAGTATAAAGAAAAATCTCTGGATGTTAGAATGAAATGTGATCCTAAGTTTGCTACTTCACCTATCTTTATTGATGATAAGGATTATGAATTCTCTGTCGACCCAGAGTTAATTACTTTGGTTGAATCTGGTCTTTTCCATGGTTATGAAACTGAAACTGTTGTGGCACATCTTACTAAGTTGAATGACACTGCCACCCTTTTTACTCATGATGAGAAAACTCCCTATTACTATATTCTCAAATTATTTCCGTCTCATTAAAGGGTGATGCTAAAGCTTGGTACAATACTCTTGCTCCTGGTAGTGTGTGTAGTCCCCAGGATATGATTTATTACTTCTCTACAAAATATTTTCCTGCTCATAAGAAACAAGCTGCCTTACAGGAAATATTTAACTTTGTTCAAATTAAAGAAGAGAGTCTCCCACAAGCTTGGAGGAGGCTTTGCCAGTTATATAATGCTTTGCTTAATTATCCTCTTAAGAAAAATAAAATACTTGATATCTTCTATAATGGACTAACCAATACTTCTAGGGACTTCCTAGATAGTTGTGCTGGTTGTGTTTTCAGGAAACGAACTGTTGGACAAGCTGAGGAACTATTGAATAACATATTGAAAAATTATGATGATTGGACTCTTCCTGAACCACCGCCTAAACCACTCCGAAAAAGAGGAATATATTATATATCAATCCTGAAGATATGCAAAAGGCAAAGAAATCTATGAAGAAAAAAGGTATTAAAACTAAGGATGTTAAAAATTTATCTTCTATTGAAGAAATACATAGGCTTAATACACCACCACATCCTAAGTGTTGAAAATAATAACCTTGAATAACCCGCTTCCCATATCAGCAGTTGCCTCCCGAGGAGGTGCCTCAGCGAACCGTTGCATCCCATGGACGCATCCGTTCTCCTTGTATATAAGTGTACATCCATGATGAATAAAGGACACTTGAATCATTTTGCCTTGTCTCTCGTTCTACTCGAAACACGGTATCAGTGGATAGTCTCTACCGATAGAGAGAAGAAGGCCATTCACGGCGGTTACGCAAAGAGAACCACCGAAGGATTGTCGTTCCCCTCTGCTTGCTCCTCGCTATGGGCGTCGGGATCCATGGCGCCGAGGCATCAGACAATGGCAGCAACGACGACACTCGTGCGCTCACTGCAGCCAGGCAGGGCGGAGAGATGTAGCGCACAAGAAGAGATTAGTCTAGAGATGCCATGCGATGGTGCTATTGCAAATAGCCATGGCGGTCTTCGACCCGATGAACTACACGAGAGGAAAATCAAGGGAACAAGGAATGAATCAGAGTCATACCTTGATCTCATTGCTACAATAACAAGGTGCCTCTTTCCGATTTAGTCATGCATATACTAATCACCATCAGGAATTGGTACTTTTGGCCCTGGCTAATGCGGCCTCTGGAACCGGCGGTGCCCGACCGGCTCTTTGCTGGTTCGGCCGCGCCAATGCTCGAGGATGTCGCCCTGGCACTCACGGCTCCGCCGCCGCCCGTGGAATGGTGCCTGCACCACGGCTGGGGTCCATGTCACCGTCCCGCGCTTGCGGCCGTCGTCATCGACCCAGGAGTGGCGGCGCCCACTTCACTTCACTGGAGGGCGTGCTCGACGAAGCCGAGGCTGCTCCACTGCCGTCTCCGACCCCTATGGTTGTTGAGGTGGACGGCGACGCCCTCACCTACATCTCCACACCGACAGGGGCCTCCACCTTTGTCTACGGCTCCGTCGTCCGCAGCTTCTCGAGTGCCACGGCTGATGACGCCACCGCGCCTCCGCGCCTGCCATCCCCGACTCCCACCATGCCTTCGCCTCGCCGCCGCCTTATGCCCTTCGTCTTCTCGGCATCAAGCTCCCCGTCGAGCAGCCGCGCCGCTCGCGCTGGGACATGGAGCCCGGTCGCCCTCGGACTCGCGAACGGCGCCTGCAACGACGTCGCGCCGGGCACCCTACTCCCTAGAGGATCCTTGGACGAGGACGAGCGCGGCGGGAGCGCCTCTCGCCGCCGGTGAACGTTGCTGCGGCGGCGTGCGTGGAGGTGGCGTTGGCCGGCCTTGTGCTCTCCGTCTGGTTCTATCTCATGAGAATCGGGGATCGAGCAGCCTGGGATTTGTTTCCTTCGTTGCTCTCCTTATCTTTTCAATTGACCAGATTGACTGCCTTATGTGGCCATGTGCATACAGCTGGAGATTTGGGCAACCAGCAGCTATTGCTATCTTTGCTTATTTGCTCTTTTCATTTAGCACATTAGCAGTCTAGTAGTGATTTTTTAGATAAAAGGCGAGAGCCCGACTTTATAGATAAAGCCACCAGGCAGAGTCACAACCATCACAAGGCATCACATAAGTTTAATATAAAACGGCTAAGAAGTAAGGGCACAAGGCATCCCGCCTATCATGGCGCGCATGCCAGCCAAACGAGCAGCCAAACCACTAAGAAACCGTCCTCCTGGAGCGCCGCAACAGAGAAGAAGCCGTAGATTTCATTTTGGATAGCATATCGTCGAACGCCTCTAGGTCCCCATCCTTAGTCAATGATCTCCACTGCTGCAAAAAGACATTGGCTTTAAATAAGCAACTCACAGGGTTAGCCGGGAAAATGTGTTCAATAGTGAACTTGTTTCTAGTAGTCCAAAGCGACCAACAAATCGCAGCCCAGCCCACCATGAAAACCCGCTTAGACTGGCCTGCTAGAGAATTAATACAACGCCGAAGATCCTCAAAATAGGATGGGTTCTAATTAACACGAAGCCAAAGTCTAATGCAACTCCAAATGAATTTAGCCAAAGAGCACTGGAAAAAGATATGCTCGGTATTCTCCAGGGCACCGCACAGTTGACAGCTGTCAGAACCCGGCCCGTTCCTCTTCTTAATCTGGTCAGCCGCAGGAAGTTTGCGACGAAGAGCTTGCCAAAGGAAGATTTTGATCTTAGGAGGGATGCTGGCAGACCGAATGTATTTAAACTTGTCAGTGCGCCCACCAGCGATAAGTTTCGAATACGCCGACTTAAGAAAAACGCCCCGAAGAGGAATGGGGCCAAATAACAGAGTCCTCTTCCTCCGAGAGCAGGGGGAAGCAGGCAGTAAGGCGTTGCCAATCTTCCAACTCCACAGGGGAAAGAGAACGCCGGAGATCTAAAACCCAACCCTGAGCCAAGAGCTCAGAGATAGAGATCTCGGGGTTAGCACAAAACAAAAACAAAATCGGGTGAGCCACCGCAAGCGTGGTGTCCCCAACCCACCAGTCTAACCAAAAACGAGTAGATTTACCGTTACGAACAACGAATTTCACAAGGGACCAGAAAATCGGTCTAATACTAACAAGCTGACGCCAAAATTGAGAGCCACCAGAAGAGGGAGCGAACATAGGGCTCGAGGAGGGGAAGTATTTAGTTTTGAGAAGGTTAAGCCAAGCAGGGCGATCATCAAGGAACATAATCTTCCACCACCATTTTAACAAAAGGCATTTATTCATGATTCTGGTATTAATGATGCCAAGGCCCCCATGTTCTTAGGTCTGCAAATGAGGTCCCATTTAACCATCCTATATTTACGTTTGTTATCGGAGGAATTCCAGTAAAAGGCACCCCTGTGCTTATCGAAGCCCGAGTGAGTCCCTTCGGACAGAAGATAAAAGCCCATTAGAAACATCGGGAGAGAGGAGAGGCAGGAGTTGGTAAGGGCAACCTTGCCCGCCTGAGAATTATAACGGCCTCGCCACGGCAAAACTCTATTGCCAAATTTAGTCATAGCCAGGGCAAAATCTTTGGCCAAAAGCTTAAGAGGGGAAATGGGTAATCCCAAATATTTGAGAGGAAAAGATCCGAGAGATTAGTTCAAAAGGTGGGCCAGCCTCTGCGCTTCCGAGATAGGTACCCCAGTCACAATGACCTCGCTCTTAGAGAAGTTGATTTTAAGGCCCGACAGAGCTTCAAAGCAGAGAAGAAGAAATTTCAGATTTGTGATGGAGTTATCATTAAGTTCAACCATAATGATGGTGTCATCCGCATACTGTAGGTGAGATAAGCCATTAGGAATAAGGTGGGGGCTAACAGGCGAGATGTGCCCAGCAGCCGCAGCACGTGACAAAATGTGAGATAAAGCATCAGCCACAAAATTAAAAGGCAAGGGAGACGCCGGATCTCCTTGTCTCAGGCCCCTGCCGTTCGCAAAGAAATTACTGGTCTGGCCATTGACAGCCACCGCCGTGTGGCCACCAGTGACAAGTTGCATCAGGCGGTGAACCACCGAACCATCGAAGCCCTTGGCCAACAAAACTTGGCAAAGAAAACTCCAGCTCACCGAGTCATACGCCTTTTCAAAATCAAGCTTAAGGACCACAGCCTTGGTGTTCTTACAACGAAGGTCATGAATTATCTCATGTAAGCAAAGCACCCCGTCCAAAATGAATCTCCCCTTAATGAACGCAGATTGGAAAGGGCTAATGACCCGATGGGCGATTGGGGAAACCCTAGTAGCCATTCCCTTGGCAGGGATCTTAGCAAAATTGTTAATCAAAGCAATGGGCCTAAATTGGGAGATCAAGTCAGCGCCTTTGACTTTAGGAATGAGGGTGAGAATTGCGTAGTTAAGTCTCGAGATGTCAACAGTCCCCAACCAAAAGCCTTGAGCTATAGCCATAATTAGGCCTTTTAGCTGAGGCCAGAATTGCCGAAAAAAAGGAATGGAAAAACCGTCAAGCCCTGAAGCCGCATTTGAGTTGGCAGAACGGATCGTCTCGAAAATTTCCTCTTCCGTGGGTGGGATCAGCAAACTGTCATTATCAGCATTCGAAAGCTGATCCAGAGGAGACCAAAAGGACGAGGCCAGCTTAAAGCCTAACTTAGGTTTAGCCGCTAGAAGGTTAGAGAAAAAATAAACCACATGACGCATAATCACCGAAGGGTCAGAAACCCTGACGCCGTCTATCATAAGCTATCAATAATGCGTCTCCGACGTCTACCGTTAGCAATAGAAAAGAAGTAGGACGTGGGCGAGTCACCCTTTAAGGTCCAGTTGATAGTACCATGATGTTTCCAGTACACTTCCTCTTGCCTATGAATGCCCAGCAGCGCCTCTTCTAAACCATACCGGGTTTGCCATTCATTCGAGGACAGCCCAGAGCTATCGGCGCGTTCGTCTAGAACTCCAATTTGAGCCACCAACCTAGCTTTGTCACGCCTTGACTCAGCGTAGTGGTTTTTAGACCAGCCTCTAAGGAATCTACGAAGGGAATAAGAGCATTGATGCCAGTCATCCATCGGGCCAAAAGAACGGCGAGTAGAAGAAAGGAAAGTCAGAATCTTTTGTGCCACCAACTCATTGAAACCCTCCACTTGTAGCCATGAAGCATCAAACTGAAACCTCGGGATACCCACTGGGCACGTACCATCATCTAGAATCAAGGGGGTGTGGTCAGAGACAACACAGGCAAGGGATCTAAGACTGACATGGGGGAATAAAGAATCCCACATAGAACAAACAAAAACCCTATCAAGAACAGAACGGATGGGGGAGTTTGATGGTTAGACCAAGTGAAACGGGCTCGAACCCTAGGAATCTCACGAATAGCCATGTCCCTAATGAAAGCATTGAAAGCATTAGCCAGAGGCCAAGAAAAGTTAGGCGAGCTCTTGTTAGTAGGGAAATGGAGCATGCTAAAATCACCCCCGATCAAGAGGGGTAGCTGGCATGATTCAATTTTAATACTAAGCTCGTCCAAAAAGGCATAGGACATCGCGTGGTCAACCGGACCATATACCACCATGATTTCCAGCAAGGAATTAAGAGATCGAAGAGAAACCACCGTGCTAGCCCAAAAAATGCCATGGTCAAAAGCCACAAAATCGAAAGATCTTTTTTGGAACCAAGCAGAAAACCACCCGAATGACCAGCCGAGGCCACAAAATTCCAATGAAATCTTTCTATCCCAGCAATGGCCGATAATTCGCTCGAGGAAAAGGAAGATTTGATAGTCTCAACAAGGCCAATAAATTCTACGTTTTCAGACCGAACCAAGTCTTTAAGTTGGTCCCTGCGCCCCCTAGCGCCGAAACCTCTAATGTTCCAGAATAAGGCCTTCATCTAAAAGACATGTTTTTAATACGGAGACTCAACCTGCTCGGCACCATGCAGGATTTTGCACGCTTCCCTGCCCCACGTTTAGAAACCACCGGGGGAGCTTGACACCTGTCATCTCCCCCCTCGTCCCCACCAGCCACAACCAGTGGGGCGCCCAAACCCACCCCAGCCTCCTTGGCTTTCGCAATATCAGCCTGGGCTATTTAATTTGCCCTAATAATACCAAGAATAGACGAGGGGGATCCCAGGCTAGAGTCTAAGCAAATACCCACATCATCTAAAATTTTGAGCAAGTGATCATCAGCTTGTGAAGGAAGAACTAAACACACAGGAGAGGAAACCGTGGGGAGGGAGGGGGAGGGGGCTGGGAACGAACCTGAAGGGGGCAGATCCCGAGCCGCAGCACGCCGAGCAGCCCGATCGGCCACCCGCTCACCGCTGTTGGAGACACGGCCGCTCTTGCGGGCCGTGGACGCAGGCGAGCGCACATGCACAGGGCGAGCACGACTGGGGGAAGCAGCGGCAGAGGACGGGCCCGAGGCCGAACCCAGATCAGCATCAAGCCTTCGGCAGAGCCCAGCCGCGGACTGCCTAGAGTCACCAGAAGCATGACTCTTGGCAAAGTATTTCTTGACAGAGGATTTCTTCTTCTTATTGGACACAGCGGGGCCAGCCGGGGGAAGATCTTCAATGCCAGACAAGGAGGGAGAAGCGGGACGGGCAGGGAGATTGGAGCACACCACCGAGAAAGGCGTGCCCTTAGCCCCACCCGAGGCCGCATCCCCTTCGCCCAAGCCAGGCGCCGAGTCCTGGGCCCCCTGCCAGCAGGCGCATTCTCCTTTAGCATATCCTGATCTTCGGGAGAAAGCCCATCCCACTCCGACTGGGTGAAACGAGGATCGGTCCCATGCATGGAGTCGTCGGGGCATCCATCCCCGTCTTTGCTCTTGTCGCCATTGCCAGAGGCCGGGGCGGGGGAGGAGGAGGAGGCGACACCGGACCCGAGGCCCCCTCCACCCGCACCCAGAGCCGAAAGCCACCAGTCGCAGGGAAGACATCAATGGCGCCACGGATGCACAGTGGGTCAACACACGAGACCCGAAGCCGGGCCGGCCCCAGGATGGCCAGAGAGTCTTGGTCCACTTCAATAGGTTTCCTGATGAGAACCCCAAAAGCCATGAGGAACGCCGTGGTGTGCATGTTAAGAGGGACATCTTCAACCAGTACCCACACATCAGACAGAGAAGAAATCGCCTTGGACCCGTTGGAAGCAGCTTTGACCGAGACCACAAGTTGATTCAGAGGCAGCGTGAAGCTAGTGCAAGAGGAGATCATACGAAGGCTCCCTTTGGAAGGAAAAGTCACAGCAAAATCAAACTCAGAAAGTTAGCGAATTTGCCAATCCCAACCACCCTCATCCCATAACTGAAGTTCGTCAAGAAGGGTCTGGGAAGAAATGCGCTTAGCCTGGACGGAGATAATGCCAACATTGGAAAGTGACGGAATAGGGGCTGCCTCCGGGATCCCCCTATCTAAAGCAAAGAAAGAACACCCAGGGAGGTCGGTGCCATAATGAACAAAAGTGGGAGGCTTGACATGATTCTGACAGTCGACCGTGAGGTGACCGTCTTCTCTGCAAATGAGGCAAAAGGGAGGGTTTTCACACCGAGATTGGAAATGGCCGGGGCGGTGACACGCGAAACAGGTGAGGATGGGGTTGGAGACTTGGGATTGGGGAGGGATGCGACCAGAGCCACGAGGAGGAGGAAGGATACTGTCACCAAGCGAAACAGGCCCAGATCCAGAGCCCCGCCCGGCAGCAGGACCAACAGGGCGGCGGACCGGGACCCCCGACGCGCCTCGGGGGAAGAAGCGGCACGAACCACCCCCAGCTACCACCGGAGCCCGCAACGGAGCGCCGCCCCGGGGAGCAGCACCCAGCGGAGGAGACGCCTGGGTTGGCCCCGACGAGCCCGCCCGACTGGCCGCCGCCGCCAACTCCTAGGGATCGACCGCAGCCATAGGAGCACCAGACATGGGAGGGGGGAGGCACCGACGGGCCCGACCTAGAGGCGCGGGGAGACACGCCAGTCGACGCCGCCGCCGACCCCGCCTCCGGGGCGAGAGAGGCCTGAAGCTTCGCACGAAGAGCCACCTCGTACTCCAGATCCGCGGCCACCTCTCCGGAGCCATCACGCCCCCGCTTCTGCCCGGAGACCGCCTCACTGGAGGATGCACGGGAGCGATCCATCGCAGCCACCGCCGCAAAGGAGAGGGAGAGGGGAGGGGGAGGAGTAGATCTGGCGAAGCGCTGAATGGGTAGACAGTGTCGAGACAGATCTGAGGAGGAGGTAGGAAACCCTAGAAATGGGGGAACCGCACCCCTCCGCACCCATAAGTACCCTGACCGAGCCAGGCCCGGCTCGATAGAAGGCCTCACTAGAGGGGTGGGCTGGACCTGGGCCACCCGCGGCCCAGAAACCAGAGAAGGAAGGGGGAAATCAGACAAGGACACCAAGGCCAACACCGAGACAGGCGCATCAGGCCCAGCAACACCCAGCGGGGCCCGCACCACAGGCGGGGGGACCAGCGCCGCCCCCGATCCCAGATCTAGGGTTGGCACCAGCGCTGACGCCGCCGGAGCGACGGAGACCGCATCGGAGGGCGAGAAAGCAAGGGGACCCACCGGAGAGCAAGACACCGATGGCGGCGCAGCCCCATCCACCCCAACAGACACCAACAGAACTGCAACAGGGGACCAGCACGACGCACGTCGGCGACCACGCGAAACGCGGCGCCACCCATCCACATCCACGGCAGGTCCGACGGGCCGCCCCCGCCCCCCGGGCGCGAACTTACGCCGGCGACCCGCCGGCGCAGCCACAAGGGAACAGCACACCGAACTGGGCGGGTAGGAGGAGAAGGAGCCTCAGAATCCGACCCGGAGCCATCGGAATCAAGCGCCCAGAACTTATTGGCCCGGAGAGGGGCGATGCGGCCAGAGCGAGAAGGGAAGGTCAGAGAGCAGAGGGGAGCGGCACGCGACGCCGGAGCGGAGCCCAGAGGAGTCCGCGGAGGGGAGGGAGGGGGAGGGGTCGCAAGGGGCAGGGACGCCGCCGGGGCGGAGCCAGAAGCAGGTGTCGCCACGAGGGGGAGGGGGAGGGGGGAAAGGAGAGCCATCAATGCCAGATGCTAGCAGTGATTTCATTCCTGTTTTAGACCTGCTAAATTCAGTGCATATATTTCAGTACTATTTTTCTGTCGAGTACCAGGACGTGCTCCAGATCTTAGTTGATGTAATATATTTCCACATTTATCACGTGTTGAGAATAATTACATCTATTATTTGCAATTGAGATTTTTCTTTTATCTCTTGCGAAGATAAATTTAGTACCTATACAGTACTGATTTGCGACTGAGAATTTTCTACTCTTGCAAAACAATCACATTGCGATTGAGATTAATTTTCTCTCGCAAAATATTAATTTTCTGTTGAGTACCATATGTATTCCAGAATCTATCTAAGATGTAATATATTTCCATGTTCTAGATGTTGAAATTATACATCCACAATTTGCAATTGAGATTTATTTTAATTTCTTGCAAATACAAATCAATTCATCTTGAGCCTTTTGGCTTAATACGAGTAAGAATTGATATGCAAAATTCTTAGTGATTTCTTCAAATTGATGTGTTGAGATCACAAGGTAGTCATATAGATCTACTGCCTTCGCAGATTATCAATGACTACTGTTAAAGCCTATATTTTGTCATTTTGACATTATAATTGCTTTACAAAGTGCTCTCCCACACATTTTACTAAGTCATGACATAAGGCATTACGAATGAGTATCTACTGATTTCATCAGATTATACTCTCTAGTGCTGCGAGATCTACTCCATTTTGGATATTATCTTCAAGGAGTCATATTTAGCAATTTGAGATTCACACTAATGGTTCCAAGATAACTTCTTGAAATACCCATTGATTTTGCTCAGTTCATAACAACATCAACCATGATGGTCTTTAATTTACTGGTTGTAAATTAAATATCTCTGGTTTACCCATAAAGGTAACATATGGCTATAGAGTTTGAGGCATTCGCCCTCAATGGCCACCACTGCCCTATCTGGGTGATGACCCACAACTATAGGGGATCTATCGTATTCCTTTCAATAAGTAAGAGTGTCGAACCCAACGAGGAGCAGAAGGAAATGATAAGTGGTTTTCAGCAAGGTATTCTCTGCAAGTACTGAAATAAGTGGTAACAGATAGTTTTGTGATAGGATAAATTGTAACGAGCAACAAGTAACAAAAGTAAATAAAGTGCAGCAAGGTGGCCCAATCCTTTTGTAGCAAAGGACAAGCCGGAACAAACTCTTATAATAGGAAAAGCGCTCCCGAGGACACATGGGAATATCGTCAAGCTAGTTTTCATCACGTTCGTATGATTCGCGTTTGATACTTTGATAATCTGATATGTGGGTGGACCGGTGCTTGGGTACTGTTCTTACTTGAACAAGCATCCCACTTATGATTAACCTCTATTGCAAGCATCCGCAACTACAACAAAAGTATTAAGGTAAACCTAACCATAGCATGAAACATATGGATCCAAATCAGCCCCTTACGAAGCAACGCATAAACTAGGGTTTAAGCTTCTGTCACTCTAGCAACCCATCATCTACTTATTACTTCCCAATGCCTTCCTCTAGGCCCAAATAATGGTGAAGTGTTATGTAGTCGACGTTCACATAACACCACTAGAGGCTAGACAACATACATCTTATCAAAATATGAAACGAATACCAAATTCACATGACTACTCATAGAAAGACTTCTCCCTTGTCCTCAAGAACGAACGTAATTACTCATAAAGCATATTCATGTTCATAATCAGAGGGGTAATAATATGCATATATGATCTGAACATATGATCTTCCACCAATTATACCAACTAGCATCAACTACAAGGAGTAATCAACACTACTAGCAACCTACTAGCACCAATCCCGGACTTTGAGACAAGAATTGGATACAAGAGATGAACTAGGGTTTGGAGATGAGATGGTGCTGGTGAAGATGTTGATGGAGATTGCCCTCTCCCGATGAGAGGAGCATTGGTGATGACGATGGTGATGATTTCCCCCCTCCGGGAAGGAAGTATCCCCGGCAGAACAGCTCTGCCGGAGCTCTAGATTGGATCCGCCAAGGTTCCGCCTAGTGGCGGCGGAGTCTCGTCCCTAAAAGTTCCTCCCTCTTTTTTTCTCATCGAAATACCTCATATAGGAGAAGATGGGCATCGAAGAGCCACCAGAGGGCCCACGAGATAGGGGGGCGCGCCCTATGGGGGGGCGCCCCCCCCACCCTCGTGAGCAGGGTGTGGGCCCCCTGGCCTTCATCTTTGGCGTGGATTTTTCTTTATTTCTTTTAAGACGTTCCGTGGAGTTTCAGGACTTTTGGAGTTGCGTAGAATAGGTCTCTAATATTTGCTCCTTTTCCAGACCAGAATTCCAGCTGTCGGCATTCTCCCTCTTTATGTAAACCTTGCAAAATAAGAGAGAATAGCCATAAGTATTGTGACATAAAGTGAAATAACAGTCCATAATGCAATAAATATCGATATAAAAGCATGATGCAAAATGGACGTATCAACTCCCCCAAGCTTAGACCTCGCTTGTCCTCAAGCGAAAAGCCGATAACAATAAATATGTCCTCATGTTTAGAGGTAGAGGCGTCGATAAAAATAAAATACGGACATGAAGGCATCATGATTATTCTTATAACAGCAACATATATAGGTTTTGTCATATGATTACGTATGTTCAAGTGATGATCTATTCACAATGCAAAAGTATAAATCATAAACCTTATTGGACTCTGACAAACTATAATCTCAGTGATTGAAGCAATTGCAATTTATCATAACATCGAAAAGAGTCTATGTCAGAGCTGAAAAGCAAGTCCACATACTCAACTATCATTTAGTCCTCCATAATTGCTAACACTCACGCGATACTTGTGGTTACAGAGTTTTAATCGGACACAGAGAAAGATAGGGGCTTATATTTTTGCCCCACAACCTTTTACCTCAAGGGTAATGTCAACAATAATGGTTCATGCTCCCCTACATCCAATTAGATATATATATCATGTTCTTTCCAACATGCTGAGCTTGCCAAAGGATAAAATGAAAAAGAAAAGGTGAAGATCACCATTACTCTTGCATAAGGTAGAAGATAATAATAAAGGATAGGCCCTTCGCAGAGGGAAGCAGAGGTTGCCATGCGCTTTTATGTTTGGAGGTATAAAATCTCAATGCGAAAGAACGTCACTTTATATTCCCCCTTGTGATATGAACCTTTATTATGCAGTCTGTCGCTTTTATTACTTCCACATCACAAGATCGTATAAAGCTTATTTCTCCCACACCAATCAATCATACATATTTAGAGTAATTTTTATTGCTTTGCACCGATGACAACTTACTTGAAGGATCTTACTCAATCCATAGGTAGATATGGTGGACTCTCATGGCAAAACTGGTTTAGGGATATTTGGAAACACAAGTAGCATTTCTACTTGGTGCTGAGAATTTGGCTAGCATGAGGGGGAAAGGCAAGCTCAACAAGTTAGAGGAACCATGACAACATACTTTATCTCAGATATAAGAAAGACATAACTCATTACGTTGTCTTCCTTGTCCAACATCAACTCTTTAGCATGTCATATTTTAATGAGTGCTCCCAATCATAAAAGATGTCAATGATAATATATCTATATGTGAACCCTCTCTTTCCTTATTACTTCCTATTAATTGCAACAATGACCAAAGCTATGTCTGCCAACTCCCAACAACTTTTAATCATCATACTCTTTCTATGTGAAGTCATTACTCTCAATAAGATCAATATGAACTTTTTGTTTCTTTTATTCTTTTCTTCTTTCTTTTATTCACCCAAGATCATGGCAAAATAATCAAGCCCTTGACTGAACACTAATCTTTATTATATATAACTCACGGACTCGATTACATAGAGGGATCATAAAGCAAAACTCAAAACTAGATCATGCCATAAACTTTATTCTACTAGATCAAGATACTACTAATAGGAT
Source organism: Triticum urartu (assembly GCF_003073215.2). NCBI lineage: Eukaryota > Viridiplantae > Streptophyta > Magnoliopsida > Poales > Poaceae > Triticum > Triticum urartu. The sequence continues at coordinate 216,297,092 of NC_053027.1, forward strand.
CGAACTAAGAAAATGGTAAAGATAGGAGTTGTGATGGTGATATGATACCGGGGCACCTCCCCCAAGCTTGGCAGTTGCCAAGGGGAGTGCCCATACCCAGATACTCAATTCTTCTTTGTTGGAGGAGACGGTGGAGGTGTTGTTGATTTAGTTGATGGCTTAGGCTCCTCCCTTAATTTGCGCTTGAGGACGGCATTTTGATCCCTCAGATCATCAATTTCCCAGTCCAGGGTTAATATCTTTTTGCATAGGTCCTGCTTATTTTCCTGCAAGAGACGAAAAGGGATAAACTCGAACTTGGGTTTCTTTACTTTATCAGGGAGACTTGACTTTTTGAACTCCACGTGCATGTCCCCAAGTTGAGGTAATGGTGCTTCATCTTCATCTGAGCTCGTCTCCTCCTTCCCCTTGGGTTCATAGTCCTCTTCTTCCTCCGTGGTCCATCCATCATGTTCCACATCTCCATAGACCTTTGGATTTGCTAAGTAATCATCCACATAGATTTCTCCTTCCGAATCCTGGGAAAACATGTTGATTTAATCTGCAACGGGACAGCTCGAAACAAAAACAGAGGATAATTGCGTGATACGGGAGTCAAAACCTTCGGGAGAATATATAATGAATTTTTACCAACCAAAATACGTATCGTGCAAGAAAACAGAGTCCGGAAAGCACATGAGGCGCTCATGAGGTAGGGGGGCGCGCCCAGGGGGGTAGGGCGCGCCCACCACCCTCGTGGGGCCCTCGTGTCCTTCCCGGATTGCTACTTATTTTTCTATTTTTCTAAATATTCCAAAATGGAGAAATATTGCCTTAAAATTGTTTTGGAGTCGGTTTACTTACCGTACCACATACCTATTCCTTTCGGAGTCTGAAACGTTCCGGAAAGTGTCCCTTATGTATTCCTCCGGGGTTATGGTTTCAATAATATTGGTTTCAACATTTATGGGATTACCTGAGATATAATATTTAATTCTTTGACCGTTTACCACCTTTGGATTTGTGCCCTCGAAGTTGTTAATTTTTATGGCACCGGAACGATAGACCTCTTCGATGACGTAGGGGCCTTCCCATTTAGAGAGAAGTTTTCCTGCATAAAATCTTAAACGAGAGTTGTATAGCAATACATAATCACCTACATTAAACTCACGCTTTTGTATCCTTTTGTCATGTCATCTTTTAACTTTTTCTTTAAACAACTTGGCATTTTCATAAGCTTGGGTTCTCCATTCATCAAGTGAGCTAATATCAAATAACCTCTTCTCACCAGCAAGTTTAAAATCATAGTTGAGTTCTTTAATAGCCCAATATGCCTTATGTTCTAGTTCGAGAGGTAAGTGACATGCTTTTCCATAGACCATTTTATACGGGGACATACCCATAGGATCTTTGTATGCAGTTCTATAAGCCCATAATGCATCGTCAAGTTTCTTAGACCAATTCTTTCTAGACCTATTAACAGTCTTTTGCAAAATTAATTTGAGCTCTCTATTGCTCAACTCTACTTGACCACTAGACTGTGGGTGATAAGGGGATGCAATTCTATGATTAACATCATATTTAGCAAGCATTTTATGGAAAGCACCATGAATAAAGTGTGAACCACCATCAGTCATTAAATATCTAGGGACTCCAAACCTCAGGAAAATAACTTCTTTAAGCATTTTAATAGAAGTGTTATGATCAGCACTACTAGTTGGAATAGCTTCTACCCACTTAGTAACGTAATCAACAGCAACTAAAATATGTGTGTATCCATTAGAGGCAGGAAAAGGTCCCATATAATCAAAGCCCCAAACATCAAACGGTTCAATAACACATGAATAATTCATAGGCATTTCTTGACGTCTACTAATATTACCAATTCTTTGACATTCATCACAAGACAAGACAAACTTACGGGCATCCTTGAAGAGAGTAGGCCAATAAAACCAGATTGCAATACCTTATGTGCAGTTCTATCTCCAGCGTGGTGTCTTCCATAAGACTCGGAATGACACTTGCGTAGGATCTGTTCCTATTCATGCTCAGGTACACAACGCCTAATAACACCATCTACTCCTTCTTTATAAAGATGTGGGTCATCCCAAAAGTAATGTCTCAAATCATAGAAGAACCTTTTCTTTTGTTGGTATGTGAAGCTAGGTGGTATAAACTTAGCAACAATATAATTAGCATAATCAGCATACCATGGAGTACTACGAGAAGTACTTATAACATTTAATTGCTCATCAGGAAAGTCATCATTAATAGGTAGTGGGTCATCAAGAATATTTTCTAACCTAGACAAGTTGTCTGCAACGGGGTTCTCAGCTCCCTTTCTATCAACAATATGCAAATCAAATTCTTGTAGCAAGAGAACCCATCTAATAAGTCTAGGTTTAGCATCTTTCTTTTCCATAAGATATTTAATAGCAGCATGATCTGTTTGAATAGTTACTTTAGAATCAACAATATAAGATCTGAACTTATCACAAGCAAATACAACTGCTAAAAGTTCTTTTTCAGTAGTAGCATAATTTCTTTGAGCATTGTCTAGAGTCTTACTAGCATAATGAATAACATTTAATTTCTTATCGACTCTTTGCCCTAGAACAGCACCTACACCATAATCACTAGCATCACACATAATTTCAAAGGGTAAATTGCAATTAGGTGGCTGAACAATAGGTGCAGAGACTAATGCTTTCTTAAGTATTTCAAATGCTTCTACACAATCATCATCAAAGACAAATGGTATATCTTTTTGCAATAAATTAGTTAGAGGCCGAGAAATTTTTGAGAAGTCCTTAATGAACCTCCTATAAAACCCGGCATGACCAAGGAAACTTCTTATACCTTTGATGTCCTTGGGACATGGCATCTTTTCAATAGCATCAACCTTGGCTTTATCAACTTCAATACCTCTTTCAGAAACCTTGTGCCCCAAAACAATACCTTCATTAACCATAAAGTGGCACTTTTCCCAATTCAAGACAAGATTAGTTTCTTCACATCTCTGCAAAACTCGATCAAGATTGCTCAAGCAATCGTCAAAAGAGGAACCATAGACAGAAAAGTCGTCCATGAAAACCTCACAAATCTTTTCACAAAAGTCAGAGAATATAGCCATCATGCATCTTTGAAAGGTAGCAGGTGCATTACATAAACCAAAAGGCATACGTCTATAAGCAAAAGTACCAAAAGGGCATGTAAAAGTAGTCTTTGATTGATCTTTAGCCGACACAGGTATTTGAGAGAAACCAGAATAACCATCTAGAAAGCAATAGTGTGTGTGTTTGCATAATCTTTCTAGCATTTGATCAATAAAAGGTAAGGGGTAATGATCTTTCGAGGTAGCTTTATTTAATTTACAAAAATCAATTACCATCCTATAACTTGTGATAATTTTTTGTGGAATCAATTCATCTTTATCATTAGTAACAATAGTAATACCTCCCTTCTTAGGGACACAATGGACAGGACTTACCCACTCACTATCAGCAACGGGGTAGATTATACCTGCCTCCAGAAGCTTTAGTATTTCTTTTCTTACCACTTCTTTCATTTTAGGATTCAGACGTCGTTGAGGATCACGAACTGGTTTGGCATCTTCTTCCAAATTTATTTTATGTTGGCATAGAGTGGGACTAATGCCCTTAAGATCATCAAGAGTATATCCAATAGCAGCATGATGCTTCTTCAGAGTTTTCAATAATCTTTCTTCTTCATGCTCTGAAAGGTTAGCACTAATAATAACAGGATACATCTTCTTTTCATCAAGATAAGCATATTTAAGATTATCAGGCAAAGGTTTAAGCTCGAACACAGGATCACCCTTGGGTGGAGGAGGATCCCCTAAGATTTCAACAGGCAAGTTGTGTTTCAGAACAGGTTCCTGTTTAAAGAATACTTCATCTATTTCCCTTCTTTCATTCATGAACATATCATTTTCATGGTCTAGCAAATAGTGTTCTAAAGGATCACTAGGAGGTACTGCAATAGAAGCAAGACCAATAATTTCATCCTTACTAGGTAATTCTTCCTCACGATGTTGTTTACTAAATTTAGAGAAATTAAACTCATGAACCATATCATCCAAGCCAACAGTAACAACATTCTTTGTGCAATCTATGGTAGCATTGACAGTATTTAAGAAGGGTCTACCAAATATAATGGGACAAAAACTATCTTGTGGGGAACCAAGAACAAGAAAATCAGCAGGATATTTAGTTTTCCCACACAAGACTTCAACATCTCTGACAATTCCCATTGCTGAAATAGTATCTCTATTGGCAAGTTTAATTGTGACATCAATATCTTCTAACTCAGCAGGTGCAATTTCATTCTTAATTTCTTCATATAAAGTATGCGGTATAACACTAGCACTAGCACCCATATCACATAAGCCATGATAACAATGATCCCCTATTTTAACAGAAATAACAGGCACGCCTACCACGGGTCTATGTTTATCTTTAGCACAAGGTTTAGCAATTATAGCAGTTTCACCTTCGAACTGAATAACATGCCCATCAATATTATTAGACAAGAGATCTTTAACAATAGCAATATTAGGTTCTATTTTAACTTGCTCACGAGGTGTATAAGTTCTAATATTGCTTTTACAAACAACAGTTGAAGCTTTAGCATGATCCTTTATTCTAACAGGGAAAGGTGGTTTCTCAATATAAGAAGTAGGAACAATAGGATCATTATAAGTGATAGTATTTTCTTCAACTTTAATAGGTGCAGCTACTTTTACTTCTATGGGAGGATGATATTTAAACCACTTCTCCTTAGGGAGATCAACATAAGTAGCAAAAGATTCACAGAAAGAAGCTACTATCTCAGAGTCAAGTCCATATTTAGTGCTAAACTTACGGAAAATATCGGTATCCATAAAAGATTTAACACAATCAAACTTAGGTGTCATACCTGACTCCTTACCTTCGTCAAGGTCCCAATCTTTAGAGTTGCGCTTAATTCTATCCAATAAATTCCATCTGAATTCAATAGTCTTCATCATAAAAGAGCCAGCACAAGAAGTATCGAGCATGTTGCGATTGTTTTCAGAAAGCCGAGCATAAAAACTTTGCATAATTATTTCTCTTGGGAGCTCATGATTGGGGCATGAATATAACATTGATTTAAGCCTCCCCCAAGCTTGAGCGATGCTTTCTCCTTTGCGAGGCCAGAAATTATATATATAATTGCGATCACAATGAACAAGATGCATAGGGTAATACTTTTGATGAAATCCCAGCTTCAATCTTTTATAGTCCCATGATCTCATATCATCACATAGCCTATACCATATCAATGCGTCTGCCTTCAAAGATAAAGGGAAGACCTTCTTCTTAGCAACATCATCGGGTATACCTGCAAGCTTAAATAATCCACAAAATTCATCCACATATATTAAGTGCTCATCAGGATGCTTTGTTCCATCTCCTGTAAAAGGATTACCTAGCAGTTTTTCCATCATAGCCACAGGAAATTCAAAAGGAGTTTCATTTTCAATAGGTTCAGTAGGTTGAGGAGCAACTCTTTGCTCTACTGGACGGGGTGAAGATACCCCGAACAAGCCCCTCAGAGAATTACATTCCATAGTAACAAGTGACAATAAATTTCAGCACACTATATAAATTTTTCCTTACCAAATTCCACCTACCAAAGGCGCTACACTCCCCGGCAACGGCGCTAGAAAATAGTCTTGATGACCCACAAGTATAGGGGATCTATCGTAGTCCTTTCGATAAGTAAGAGTGTCGAACCCAACGAGGAGCAGAAGGAAATGATAAGCGGTTTTCAGCAAGGTATTCTCTGCAAGTACTGAAATAAGTGGTAACAGATAGTTTTGTGATAGGATAAATTGTAATGAGCAACAAGTAACAAAAGTAAATAAAGTGTAGCAAGGTGGCCCAATCCTTTTGTAGCAAAGGACAAGCCAGAACAAACTCTTATAATAGGAAAAGCGCTCCCGAGGACACATGGGAATATCGTCAAGCTAGTTTTCATCACGTTTATATGATTCGCGTTCGATACTTTGATAATTTGATATGTGGGTGGACCGGTGCTTGGGTACTGTTCTTACTTGAACAAGCATCCCACTTATGATTAACCTCTATTGCAAGCATCCTCAACTACAACAAAAGTATTAAGGTAAACTTAACCATAGCATGAAACATATGGATCCAAATCAGCCCCTTACGAAGCAACGCATAAACTAGGGTTTAAGCTTCTGTCACTCTAGCAACCCATCATCTACTTATTACTTCCCAATGCCTTCCTCTAGGCCCAAATAATGGTGAAGTGTTATGTAGTCGACGTTCACATAACACCACTAGAGGCTAGACAACATACATCTTATCAAAATATGAAACGAATACCAAATTCACATGACTACTCATAGCAAGACTTCTCCCTTGTCCTCGGGAACGAACGTAATTACTCACAAAGCATATTCATGTTCATAATCAGAGGGGTAATAATATGCATATTGGATCTGAACATATGATCTTCCACCAATTAAACCAACTAGCATCAACTACAAGGAGTAATCAACACTACTAGCAACCTACTAGCACCAATCCCGGACTTTGAGACAAGAATTGGATACAAGAGATGAACTAGGGTTTGGAGATGAGATGGTGCTGGTGAAGATGTTGATGGAGATTGCCCTCTCCCGATGAGAGGAGCGTTGGTGATGACGATGGTGATGATTCCCCCCTCCAGGAAGGAATTATCCCCGGTAGAACAGCTCTGCCGGAGCTCTAGATTGGATCCACCAAGGTTCCGCCTTGTGGCGGCGGAGTCTCGTCCCGAAAAGTTCCTCCCTCTTTTTTTCTCATCGAAAGACCTCATATAGGAGAAGATGGGCATCGGAGAGCCACCAGGGGGCCCACAAGATAGGGGGCGCACTCTAGGGGGGGGGCCCACCCTCGTGAGCAGGGTGTGGGCCCCCTGGCCTTCATCTTTGGCATGGATTTTTCTTTATTTATTTTAAGACGTTCCGTGGAGTTTCAGGACTTTTGGAGTTGCGTAGAATAGGTCTCTAATATTTGCTCCTTTTCTAGACCAGAATTCCAGCTGCCGGCATTCTCCCTCTTTATGTAAACCTTGTAAAATAAGAGAGAATAGACATAAGTATTGTGACATAAAGTGAAATAACAGTCCATAATGCAATAAATATCGATATAAAAGCATGATGCAAAATGGACGTATCACTGGGCTATGGACATCATGAGCGCTCTTGTGTCTCGTGGGATAATGTGTGCAATCCTGGATTCACCTCTAGTCAGGATCACACCGCTAACAGAAAAATGGTGTCTTATATATTATAAGGCACTATATTCAGATCTCAGCATTTGGTTATTCTGTATCAGCAATTTCTGGGATACAATGAACCTCAAGGGCAAATGTTTGAATCTTACTTCAACCTTCAATCCGACATCACTAGCTGTGACGGGACCCTATAGGCACGGAGAATGTGATGGTTGAATATGACTCAACCGACATGTTTGGAGACTATGAATATTCTTTGAATCTCCTGAGTGGTCAATATAATTAATGTCCATTTACGATGTTGTAACAAAAATATAAGTATTGTTGTCATCATATATTGTATATCACAATATATTTTATCAACACTTTGGTTCAAATACATTTTTATGTATTCTATATATCTGACATTGATTTTCATATTGAGAATCTTCATGTCTATATATATATCTTTCTACGGGAGTCAATCCGATGAAAAATGATGTGCCTTGTGGACATATGCACCACAAACTCTATACTCAGGGAAGTCCAATGTTTCCACTCTCATTGAGAGAAAGGAGATATTTTAAAATCGCTAGACGCGATGAGGTATTTGTTGGCTCAACTTGGGTCATATTTACTATCTCTGTGGGTACTCGAGTAACATCGGGATGCTTTATTGCTTCCCAGGTTTAACTCGTACCCTACTTAATTATTGAGGTATCATCAAAATAGTTTCCATAGCGAAACTTATGATGATAACAAATAGAAATAACTTCTCTTTACCAAATACAATGGATATGGCAAGCACATTCACTGTGTATCATTTGGATTGTACTACACATACGACACAACCCGTAGCACATGTTGTGTACGAGATAGTTTTCCAGGGTGTCTTATACATGACAAACTTGGCATACTCGCCTTTGGTCATCGAGACATTGGGTTGAAACCAAAGCTATCAGCAATTCCAATAGTTTATGATTATTATGATGCTAAATTCTAACAACATTTGGATTTTATGTGCACTGCAAGTGACACAAGGAAGCTAATTTTAAGGCCCGCACACCTTAAAGTCTATGTTGACCCACTCATCAGACTCCTTGAATGCATGAAGTTGAGGTAAGTGGCTCTTTCCATCCATTGACTAGACTATTCAGGTATTCCATGGTTCTAAAAGACATATCTACATGATGGTCTAAAGTGTGTGCTTTATTCACACGAAATCACTGGCTCATTATCCTGACATCGATTTCAAGCAAATCGAATGGATAACATTGCAGAATTCTCCTTGAGTGCCTTCTCTATGGCCCTCGGATTGAAATTTAGCAATTTGTCCTAATGTCTAGACTCAAAATGGTTTGGTAGAATCCTATCCAAAGAGTTAAGCTCATTGCATTATCTTTACTTTGGAATTGCAACTTACCAACTTTACGTTGGAGTCATGCAGTTTTACACGCTCATGATAGAACTGCATAATATTATTCCCCCTATCTTTGATATATGGATATCTAGAAAGTATTTCCTATCTGCGGTAATTCGGTTGCATACCGATATCACCACCTGGCATACATATTTGGCCCCTCAACATATAGTTGGGATCTATGTAAGGAATAATTGTATTACCGTCAATACATCAAGCCCCTCACATGGGGAGTTATTCAAGGCCAGTATGCTGATTCAATGAGGAACATTTCCAGGCATTAGGGGGAGATTTCAAGTACCATAATGAATGCCAGGAAATTAGTGGAATGTTCAACACATTTCTGCCTCAAATCCACGTACTCAAAGATCTGAACCATGCATTTAGAAGATTTGCAACACATTGCAAATAACATGTCAGATTCATTTACTGACTATAAAGGTGTCACACAATCCTACAATCCTGTAAAAGTACGCCTGAAAGAGTGGAGGTACCAACAAAATCCACTCCACTCCCCGTTCAAAGCAACAGGGCGAGATGTATGGCAAAAGTACATTAGGATTCATCTTCTCGCAAGCAAGGATATCAAGGCCCGTGAATCAGTAAATGCAAGTCAACTTCACGTTGACAGACACCTAATGGGTAGTATACACCTAGTGGACGGGAAACCTCCACCAACCCAAGTCATAGTGCACAAAATGACCGGGACATCGGAATACCCCACTCAATCTCATTGGGAAATCGCGAGCAGTCACCACGGGTAACGATATTTCCATCAACTATATATTGATATATAGATTCTGGAGAATCATATAACCGGAAGTCTACAATTGTCAACATACATTTCTCAACTAGATTGAAAAAACCTTTCAAATGATTCAGATCCAAAGACCATGGCCATGGCAAAGTGTGAACAACACTCAGACTGAACTCAAGCAAAGGGTATAATCTAGGTAGAAATGATCTTGCTCAATAATGGGAAGGTATTCATAAGAAATACCTACACCAGTTTTCTTCCGGAAACAAAATTGAGAACAATGAGGTGGTGAAACAAAGAGCAAGTATTGTAGCACAAGGGTTCACGCAGATACCCAACTATTCTCCAGAGGTGGAATCTCATTCCGATAACTTATATCATTGGCAGTTCAAAATCATCTATCTCTGCAGTTGATAGATGTAGTGATTACATATCCATGCAGATCACTAGATTCAGATATAGATGGTTCCCGGCGGAACCTCAATTCTGAATCGAAGTACAAAATGCAACATACATCGTGTAAAATCAATAAGTCACCATATGACTTATTATTATCGTCGGTACATTTGGTACAACCGACGTAGTGAGTTCCTTATTCACAAGGATTACTCCTACAATGATGATTATCCATGTTTGTGTGTCTGCAATGATGACACATGTAATCATCTAAATGAAGGAGTTTAAAATGAAGGATTTGGGTAAACCAAAATACCATTCATTACTACAACTTGAGCACCTTCATTCATACATTATGGTATACTATGTTGTGTATATCCAAAATATATTGGAGAAATTCATTGTGGACAAATCTTATCCATCCATAACTCTTATGGTAGTTCATTCTCTAGACATAGAGAAAGGTCTATTTAGACCAAGATATGATGGAAATGAGATATTGGGACTCACCATTCCATAATGCCATTGAATCCACCAAACACAATTGGTTGGTACTCAAGAATATCTTTCGATATCTCCAAGGCATGAAACAACTTGTCCTGGTTTTTTCAGTTTCATAGAAATGTGAACACCGATATCATTGGATACATCGATCAGATCCCCACTATGTCAGATCGTAGACAAACTTAGTGTTCCTACTAGGTGTGGTTGCCCTCTCATGAAGAGTCTTCAAAACAAACCTCATGACTACATCCACCAACCATTATCTCAAAGATAATGTTGCTTGTGTTGCCCGGATGCAAACATGTTACTAATAAGAAATATCTTTATATTGCATATCTTGCAAGTCAAATCATGCAACTGATTTGTTCACCAAGTCTCTACCAACTTTTACATTCTAGAAACATGTTCATGGAATTGGTATGTGACGGATTTGAAATTTGTAAGAATCAGGGGGAGTATCTTCCTAAGTTGTTCATGTTCAATGCATCATATTATGCTCTTTTTCCTTCATGAGTTTACTATATAGGTTCTCATAAAGGTTTTTAATGAGGTAATATCAACATGAGATCATATGTCATACTTTCTATTTTCCCCATCGGGGTTTTTGGGGAAGTATATATGACATATTTATTGTCCTCTAAATTCTATGAATATATATTTCATATTGAGTTAACAGAGGCAATAATCATTATGTGTTGTATCATTTTCTCCTTATTTTCCCACTGGGTTTGAAGGAGTTTTAACAGCACATACTACACTACTCCTCACATTTTCCCCACAGGGTTTTTGGAGGAGACTTAATCAAGATAATGGATTCTTATGTCAAGCGGTGATTAGGGGGAGTGTTGAAAATAATAACCTAGTGGTTATTAAGGGATAATCCCCGCTTCCCATATCGACAGTTGCCTCCTGAGGAGGCGCCTCAGCGAACCATCGCGTCCCATGGATGCGCTCGTTCACCTTGTATATAAGTGTACATCCATGATGAATAAAGGACACTTGAATCATTTTGCCTTGTCTCTCGTTCTACTCGAAACACTAAGGTGGTAGAGGTAAATTCTCTTATGAATTTAAATGATAATGACAATCCTCACAATATGCATCCTAGCCAATGCCTTTATGAGTTTAAAAATTATATTAGAAAACAAGATCACTTCAATGCAAATGTTATGAAATAACTGAAATATAATTTTGATATGATTGCTTGCTTGAGTGACTTGTTATTTAGAATATCAAATGATGTTAGAGGTGTTGGAAAGCATGCTTCTATGGTTCAAACCCAACTAGAACAAGTTGCTAAATCTCAAAGAGAATTGCTTGATGAAATGAATAATAATATGCACGACTTTTCTGTTAGAGTTGCAACTAGAGGAGGTAAAATGACTCGGGAACCACTTTATCCTGAGGGTCACCCAAAAAGAATTGAACAAGATTCACAAAGAGCTAACACTAGTGCACCTAGTCCTTCTAGAAAGAAAAAGAAAAAGAAAAATGATAGGATTTTGCATGCTCCTAGTGAACCTGAAATAGAGAAACCTCCTGACAATGATAATGAAACTTCTATCTCTGATGCTGAAACCCAATTTGGTAATGAACACTCACCTAGTGATAATGAAAAATATAATGCTGATGTTCATGAAGACTCTCGACCAAATAATAAAGAACCAGACAATGATGTTGAGATAGAACCACCTATTGATCTTGATAACCCACAACCTAAGAATAAAAGGTATCATAAAAGAGACTTCATTGCTAGAAAACACGGTAAAGAAAGAGAACCGTGGGTTCAAAAACCTATGCCTTTTCCACCTAAGTCAACTAAAAAGAATGATGATGAAGAATTTGAACGCTTTACTGAAATGCCGAGGCCAGTCTTTTTGCGTACTGGCTTGACTGATATCTTGAAAATGCCTCATTATGCAAAGTATATGAAAGACATCATCACAAATAAGAGTAAAATGCCAGAAGCTGAAATCTCCACTATGCTTGCTAATTATACTTTTAAAGATGGAGTACCTAAAAAACTTGGAGATCCGGGAATACCAACTATACCTTGCTCCATCAAAAAGAATTATGTGAAAACTGCTTTGTGTGATTTAGGAGCTGGTGTTAGTGTTATGACTTTCCCTTTATATAAAATACTTGATTTGAATAAACTCACGCCTACTGAAATATCTTTGCAAATGGCTGATAAATCGACTGCCATACCTATCGGTATTTGTGACGATGTGCCCGTTGTTGTTGCTAATGTTACTATTTTGACTGACTTTGTTATACTTGAGATGCCCGAGGACGACAACATGTCGATTATCCTTCGTAGACCCTTTTTGAATACCGCAATGGCTGTTATTGATTGCAATAAAAGCAAGATCACTTTTCATCTCAATGGTAATGAGCATACAGTGCACTTTCCGAAGAAACAATTCCAAGTGAATGGTATTAATGTCATTGAAAAATCTCCGACAATCACTATTGGAAGTTTTCAAATACCTGTACCTACTGTCAAAAAGAAATATGAAGTGCTTATTGTTGGGGACATTCATATCCCCACTGAGGTAACTTAGTGATTTACGAAAGTTCTTCAGTTTCATGCTAATCGAAAGTGGTTGTTAATAAGACTTGATCAACCTTATTAATGGATCATTTTTGAGCAGTATGAAGTTGATGAATTTAGTAGGCACTACCTTCTGTCCCTACTTCTTATTTTCTGTTTTTATTAGTTAAATAAAATAAAATGCCATGTTTTGTCTGTTTTCTGAATTTCCCGTGCAATAAAAACTGACCCAAAAATAAAAGTTCCCAAAATGCCCTGAAAATTTAATACGATTTTTTCTGAATATTTCTGAATTTTTGGTGCAAATAATATCAGAGGGAGGTGCACCAGGTGGGCACAACCCACCTGGGCGCGCCAGGACCCCCAAGCGCGCCCTAGTGGGTTGTGGTCCCCATGTGGGCCCCTCACTTATCTATTCATACCACATCATCACTTACCTCCAAAAAAAATCTCCATTGCTCTCTCTCCCGTGTTCTTGCTCTCAAACCCGCGGATTTTGATCTCTTTGCTCGAAGCTCTATTTCCGAAACTGTTTCGGGGGATTGTTGCTTGGTATGTGACTCCACCATTTGTCCAATTAGTTTTTGTTTTAGTGGTTTATATTATGAATAATTAGCTACTCTTGGTGCTACGGTAGATGATCTTGCATGTTGAATTCTTAGTGTTCTAAGTAGTTTGAATGCTTGCTATGGCCTCTATGTATCCCTATTAGTAGTTGGTATCATTTTTGTGAAGTTTTGTTAAGAAAATTTTGTGGGCAAATAAATTTTAGAATTTTCTTCATAGGAAACCATGAATATCTTTAGGAAGTTTGGCTCTAAGAAGAACTCCAAGGGTGTTATTGGGGAGTCATCTGATAGTGATCTTCATCCTCGGAGGTTGGCGGAGGTACGGCTGTGTGAATGGCCGCACACCCCATTCCTGGAAGAGGCTGGAATCCTTCAAGAGTTCGCACAATATGCTGCTAATGCCGGCCTCACCAACTTCATCGCAGATGAGTGTGAACAGCACCAAATCCTCACAAATATCTTTGTTTAAAGTTTTACTTTCCTGCCTAGGAATAATCCTCCTGAAGTGAGTTTTGATTTATATGCTGAAAACCACCATATACCACTTACTGAATTTTGTGACATATGCATGATCCCTTCTGATGGGAGCTTAGCCGAGCTTAGGCCGACAGAGTTTGAGACTTTTTATCGCACTTTGATAGTGGGAGATGAGAGAGGGGTGTTAGCTATCACTGCCACTGGTTTGCATTTTCCTGCGGTTCATTACTTTGCTCTTTTTATTGCAAAATGCTTGCTTGCTAGGGAGAAGGTGGGTGCGCTCGGCTCACCAGACCTTGCTATTTTGCGTCGTGCATTAGAGGGCGATAACACTTATAGCTTGGGAGCTATTGTGGCTTGTCGCATCCACCTTAATAAATCCAAGGGTAAAATTCATGGTGGGATTTATGCTACTCGTTTGGCGGCTCACTTCGAGGTTGAGATACACCCTCATGATTACCCTCTGACCAAGATTTACCTAGACCGTGCTGCTATGGATCACCACCATTTTATTGATGATAAATCTCCTGACATTCCTATCCCTTATAACCTGGTTTTTAGCATTGAAACTCGTGATATTATTCCATTTCCTGCCTGCTTTGTTTGATTCTGTTGCTAGGGGTGGATATAGGGTTATGCCTGTGGACATCATCGCTTACTGGAACGCTCAGGCTGCTGCAGAGGCAGTGGAGGAGCCTCAGCAGTGGGATCAGTGGATGCCGACTCCTCAGTACCCCAACTACTATCCAGGCTTCTGCTCGATTACCAAATTAGGCCAAAAGCCTAAGCTTGGGGGAGTACGTGTTCTCATCGACATTACATTCATGTTCACTTATTCATCTTGTTGGTGTTCACACTTTTTAATTGTATCATCCAAGTTTAAATTTTATTTTTCTTGCTTTCTTCTTGTGTGTTTAAAAAACCTTAGAAAAACCAAAAAATTTAGTTATAGTTAGTTTACTTTCTATGCATGCTTAGTAGTAATATTAAAAAGAAAACCCAAAAAGATTTCCTTGTTCTTCTTTTGCTTGTTGGGAGCTTTCTCATGTAAATAGTTTTTCTCGTTTTTGCTTTTCCCTTTTTATTTGCTTGTTCAAGAAAACCAAAAACTCCAAAAATATTTCAGTGTATTTCTCTGATTTTTTTTATTTTGAGTCGTACCGAGGAGAAGACCACGATGAAAATGTTGAGTGGCTCTCATATGAATAATTGTTGATCTAATAAAGAGCCCATTTTACCTTGTCAATAAAATGTTTGCAGATTCCAACTTAGTCCACGACACTCTTGCACTATTATTATTTTCATATCGTTCGGTCGTGCAAGTGAAAGGCAATAATGACGTTATTCGATGAACTGGCCGTGGCAGAGAGAAACTGGTATGAAGTCGACTTGTTCTGTTTCTGTAAATATGTTTAACCTAGTATCCATGATTCAGCCCCTTATGATTAAACATGTCTGCAATGACAATTAGAGATTATAGTTTCTCATGCCATGCATAAGTAGCTGGGAGTGGATAATGATTTATCTTAGATATCAACATTGCGTTAAAATGATTGTGATGTAGTATGATGATATGGTATCCTCCTCTGAATGTTCAAGTGGCTTGACTTGGCCCATGTTCATGCATGTAGTTGAATCAAAAGCAACACAACCTCTATGATATTTATGTTCATGGTGATCATATCCTACTCATGCTAGTGTCCAATGTTACTTATGCATAATGCATGATCATGATTATTGTTGCTCTCCAGCTGGCCACTTCTCAATCTAATTGCTAGCCTTCGCCTGTACTAAGTGGGAATTCTGCTTGTACATCAAAAACCTTGAACCCAAAGTTATTCCAGATGAGTCCACCATACCTACCTATATGCGGTATGGCCCTGTCGTCCTAAGTAAATTTGCATGTACCACCTCTAAAAACTTCTAAAAATATATCCTTTTTGTGCGCCTGGATCATTCATGGAACGACAAGAGGTGGTCGGTATCTTCCATGCTAAGCAAGTTATTCTCAGGTCGAGTGTTTATTCACTCGGCATCACACGAGAAAAGGGCGGTAATAGGGATTCATAGTCCCGAACTAAAAAATGCAAATAATAAAACAAAACTCCCCGGGACTTTTGTTGGTTTGGACGGCACCCGTTGTTTCAGACAAGCCGTGGAATGTGATTGTTGGTGGAGGGGGAGTAAACCTTTATTTTTATCGCTTGGGAACCGCCACTAGCTTGTTTAGCATGGGAGATATTGATAACTGATGGTCGTGAAGTAAATGAGAAGGGTGCATGTCTCAAAATACCATTTATCTCTGTTTTAAAAACTTGAGCTCTGGCACCTCTGCAAATCACTGCTTCTCTCTGCAAAGGGACTATCTATTTACTTTTATTTTGTGTCATCACCTTCTAAAACAAGCGCTAGAACCTGAGAGCACAACTGTCATGACTTATGCATTATGTGTAGATAATGTTGGGTGCATCATGATTGGATCTTTTCTACCATGAATTACAATGTTTAGTCGTTGTTTAGACTTTGGAGGTGCTCTACATTTATGTTTTGCAGTCTCAGAAAGGGCTAGCGAGATACCACTATTGTCATATTATATCATGGTTGTTTTGACAACGTGTTGCCGTTTGAGATGTGTTATTATTGCTCGCTAGCTGATTATGTCATTGATATGAGTTAATATAATCTTTAAGAGTTATTGTCGGCATGGTTAGTTATAATGTTGGTTGAAAACGTGGGTGCTGTTTTAAGCTTATTTATGCAAACAAGAGCAAAAGAGTTCGTAAAAGCTTTTCTTTTTCACTTTCAGTTTATCAACTGAATTGCTTGAGGACAAGCAAAGCTTTATGCTTGGGGGAGTTGATACGTCTTCAACGTATCTACTTTTCCTAACGCTTTTCCTCTTGTTTTGGACTCTAATTTGCATGATTTGAATGAAACTAACCCCAGACTGACGCTGTTTTCAGCAGAACTACCATGGTGTTGTTTTTGTGCAGAAATAAAAGTTCTCGGAATGGAACAAAACTTTGCAAAGAATTTTTATATAATATATAAGAATTTCTAGAGCCAAGACCTAGTGGAGAGGGGCACCTGGGTGGGCACAACCCAACAAGGCGCGCCCCCCTCTCCTGGCGCGCCCAGGTGGGTTGTCCCCACCTGGTGGCCCCGCAGACCCTGAAACCGACGCTATAAAATCCTATTTTTCCAGAAAAAATCAGGGAGAAAGAATTATCACGATCCACGAGACAGAGACGCCGTCACCTCCTGTTCTTCACCGGGAGGCCAGATCTGGAGTCCGTTTGGGGCTCCGGAGAGGGGGATCTTCGTTCTTCGTCATCACCAACCCTTCTCGCCAATTCCATGATGCTCCCCACTGGGAGTGAGTAATTCCTTCGTAGGCTCGCTGGTCGGTGAGGACTTGGATGGGATTCATCATGTAATTGAGTTAGTTTTGTTAGGGCTTGATCCCTAGTATCCACTATGTTCTTAGATTGATGTTGCTATGACTTTGCCATGCTTAATGCTTGTCACTTTGGGTCCGAGTGCCATGATTTCAGATCTGAACCGTTTATGTTATCACCATTATATCCATGTTCTAGATCCGATCTTGCAAGTTATAGTCACCTACTACGTGTTATGATCCGGCAACCCCGGAGTGACAATAGTCGGGACCACTCCCGGTCATGACCGTAGTTTGAGGAGTTCATGTATTCACTATGTGTTAATACTTTGTTCCGGTCCTCTATTAAAAGGAGGCCTTAATATCCCTTAGTTTTCAATATGGACCCCGCTGCCACGGGAGGGTAGGACAAAAGATGTCATGCAAGTTATTTCCATAAGCACCTATGACTATTTACAGAATACATGCCTACATTATATTGACGAACTGGAGCTAGTGCCGTATCGCCCTAGGTTATAACTGTCTCATGATGAATATCATCCAACAAGTCACCGATCCAATGCCTACGAATTTATCTTATATTGTTTTTGCTAAGTTACTACTGCTATCATCACTGTTACACTTGCTAAAAAATTACTGCTATCACTGTTATCGTTACTACTACTGCTGCCATTACTATCAAAACTATAAAACTACTTTGCTATTGATCACCTTTGCTGCAGATAATTAATCTCTAGGTGTGGTTGAATTGACAACTCAGCTGCTGATACCTTCAAATATTCTTTGGCTCCCCTTGTGTCGAATCTATAAATTTGGGTTGAATACTCTACCCTCGAAAACTGTTGCGATCCCCTATACTTGTGGGTTATCAAGATGCAACTGTGGTGTTTAGGAGTATGGAAGTTGAAGAATAAACACCTTTTGAAGATTTTGTGGAAATCATCAGAATCAACAAGGGCAGTAAAAATAGATTTTATTTACCCTTGACGAAGAACACAACGAACTGAGAGTAGAAGTTGAGAAGCTCGTCCGTTCAGATCTTCCACGCCCTAACTTGGCGGCGGAAGACAGCTACGGCGGTGGCGGAGTGAAGATTTTCGTGGACGGCGCGAGTACGACGGTGACGAGGTCGAGGTAGTGAAGCTCTTCCTCACCAGCAACAATGGAGAGTAGCGGCGGCGCTAGGTCAGAGAGCTTGAGTGAGGGGAGTGAGATCGAGCGGAGTAAATGAGGTCTGAGGAGGGCGAGGGGTATTTATAGCTGAGGTGAAAAACCACTCATCCGAGGAAAATGGATGAACATGCCCCTGACTCTTCCCATCCTAGCAACATGTGTCACCCACGTACTGAGAAGTGGAGATTGTGTTAGATCGTGGGTGAGTATTTTAATCTTATCATGGGATGCGGAACGGTTTGAGCGGCAAAAGCCAAAAATTCAGATAAGAAATTTGACATTTGAATCGCAAATTCTTCAGCTGACAAGGACACAACGAGTATTTTGAACAAGTTTCAAATAGAACACACATGAAGAATTTGTGATTAGACTGGGTTGAGTTTAGCATAGAGGGGGAATGGGTCCGATCACATTCACTTAGGCAAAAATCAACTCGGATAATTAGCAATAAGTGAATCCTGTAGAGGATTGAAAACTCAAACATATATATAGTCAATGAAGAACAAAGTAGGAAAGAGTGAAGACTTTGCAAAGTTGAAGAATTTGAACAACTGAGGAATTTCAAAAAACCGAAGAAAAACTCAAATTGAAGATTTTCAACTTTTGTTGGTGGTGTGACCCACCGTATAAGAATGATGATTTCAGACACCGCGTACAATTGTCGTAGGGCTTTTGAATGAAATTCTTCGTTAATTTCTTCACACTTAGAGGGTTAGTCTTCATTGATTGAAGAAAAACATTACTTCATGTGTTGCACATCTAAGTCATCAATTTTGCATAAGTGTTAGGATGTGTGTCCTTTTCAAAGAACATTCTAATATTCTAGGATGTTTAGATCACACCGCAACTTGCTAAATCTCTTCTCATCCAAGGGATTTGTGAAGATATCGGCTAGCTGTTCTTCAGTCTTCACGTGCTCGATAGAGATGTCACCCTTCAACACATGATCGCGAAGAAAATGATGACGAATCTGGATGTGCTTTGTCTTCGAGTGCTGAACTGGGTTATGAGCAATCTTGATGGCACTCCCATTGTCACATAAGAGTGGCACATTCTTCACATTGATGTCGTAGTCCTTGAAGGTTTGCTTCATCCATAGCAATTGAGCATAGCATGAACCAGCAGCAATGTACTCAACTTCAACAGTAGAGAGTGATGCGCGTTTCTGCTTCTTTGAGGACCAACACACTAAGGATCATCCGAGGAAATGGCATGTGCCTGATGTTGACTTGCGATCCACTCGATCACCAGCATACTCAGAGTCGGAATATCCAGTGAGATCAAAAGTCGAGCCCTTGGGATACCATAATCCAAGTGTTGGAGTGTGAGCTAGATATCAAAGAATATGCTTTACAGCCTTATGGTGTGATTCCTTTGGTGTAGCTTGAAAATGGGCACACATGCAGACACTACGCATAATATCTGGCCTAGATGCACATAGATAAAATAAAGAGCCAATCATGGAGCGGTATACCTTTTGATCAAAGTCTATACCATTTTCATCAGTGCATAGATGGACATTTGTGGGCATAGGGATTTTGACGCCTTTGCAATCTTGCATGCTGAATTTCCTCAACACATCCTTGAGGTATGTCTCTTGAGATATGAAGATGCCGTTGTGCTATTGATGAATTTGAAGACCTAAGAACATCATAGACATTTGATACTCCTCACTCGTCATATAGGCCAATTCGTCGCTATAACGTTGCTTAGTATAGCCAAAGATAATATCATCAACATATATTTGGCACACGTATAATTCATCATCATAGGTTTTGGTGAAAAGAGTTGGGTCAAGTGAACCGGGTTTGAAGCCTTTCTTCATGAGGAATTCCTTCAAAGTATCATACCACGCTTGAGGGGCCTGCTTGAGGCCATAGAGGGCCTTATTGAGTCTGTAGACTTTGTCAGGATGCTTTGGATCTTCAAAACCTGGGGGTTGAGAAACATATACTTCTTCCTCAAGTTTACCATTGAGGAATGCACTTTTCACATCCATTTGATATAAGATGATATTATGATGGTTAGCATAAGCAAGAAATATGTGAATAGCCTCAATTCTAGCAACACGTGCAAAACTTTCATCGAAATCAATTCCTTCAACCTATGTGTAGCCTTGAGCTACAAGACGAGCCTTATTCCTCACCACAAGGCCATTTTAATCTTGCTTGTTGCAGTAGATCCATTTGCTACCGATGATATTGTGCTTGCATGGGTTTGGTCGCTTGACAAGTTCCCAGACATTGTTGAGCTTGAATTGATGTAATTCCTCTTGCATCGCTTGTATCCACTCAGGCTCCAGAAATGCCTCATCAACTTTTGGTGGGCTCTCTGATTGAGACAAAAGCAAAGTGCCCATAAAAGTTAGACAAATGAGAATCCCTTGAGCATGTGAGAGGACCTGACACGTTGATGTCATCGATGATTTTCTCAATCTACACTTCATTTGCGATGCAAGGATGAGCAGGTTGATGACGTTGAGTAGGGTCAGCATTTTCTTCAGAGCCATTTTCCTCAGATGTACCAGCATGATGTTCTTCACGATCAGGAATGACTTCTTTAGCAGATTCTTCGGTAGGAATGACATCCTCAGTAGCCTTGAACTTGATGGATTCCTCAGATGACATTTCATCTAGCACAGGAGGTAGGTGCTCTCTTTGCGAGCCGTTAATTTCATAGAACCACACATGTACAGTTTCAACAACCTTGTGGTGAACAGTGTTGAAGACTCTGTAGGTGTGCGAGTCCTTTCCGTACCCAAGCATAAAACCTCCATGTGCTTTTGGTGCAAATTTAGAATTGTGATGGGGATCTCTAATCCAACATTTAGCATCGAAGACTTTGAAATAAGTCACATTGCATTTCTTGTCAGTGAGGAGTTCATATGAGGTCTTTTTGAAGAATTTGTGAAGATATACCCTGTTGATGATGTGGCACATGGTATCAATTGCCTCAGGCCAGAAGCGAGAATGTAACACCCACGATGCGGCTATATCTCCCACGTGTCGGAGCAAGACTTAGAGGCATAACCGCATAGTAGGCATGTCGCAAGAGGGGTAATCTTTACACATCCCATGTACTGAATAAGAAGGGATAAAGAGTTGGCTTACAACCGCCACTTCACACAATACATAAATATAGCATTACATCATCCAGATACAATCAAGGTCCGACTACGAAATTAAATAAAGAAAGACAACCCCTAATGCAATAGATCCCCGATCGCCCCGACTGGGCTCCACTACTGATCAACTGGAAACGGACCAACACTTAGAGAAGCACTGGCCCGGGGGGGTTAAAATAAAGATGACCCTCGGGAGAGCGGCTCCCAAGGGAAAAAGTAGGTGGTGGTGAGGCAAATAGTAAAACCAAGGTTGGGCCTTGCTGGAGGAGTTTTATTCAAAGAGAACTGTCAAGGGGTCCCCATAACACCCAACCGTGTAAGGAACGCAAAATCAAGGAACATAACACCGGTATGACGGAAACTAGGGCGGCAAGAGTGGAACAAAACACCAGGCATAAGGCCGAGCCTTCCACCCTTTACCAAGTATATAGATGCATTAATTAAAATAAGAGATATTGTGATATCCCAACACAACCATGTTCCAACATGGAACAAACTTCAACTTCACCTGCAACTAGTAACACTATAAGAGGGGCTGAGCAAAGCGGTAACATAGCCAAACAACGGTTTGCTAGGAAAGGTGGGTTAGAGACTCGACATGGAAATATGGGAGGCAGGATATAGCAAGTGTTAGGTATCGCGGCATAGCAAAAGAACGAACAACTAGCAAGCAAAGATAGAAGTGATTTCGAGGGTATGGTCATCTTGCCTGAGATCCCGCAAGGAAGAAGAACGAGTCCATGAAGAAGACAAACGGACGTAGTCGAACGGATCCTCACAAACGCGACGCTATCGGAACTAACCCGAAGAAGCAACACCGGAAAGAAGCAAACAACATAGTAAAAAACCACCACATAAACATGGCATGATGCACAACCAAGTATGATGCATGTCCGGTTTAAAGAGGGCATGGCATGGCAAAGTGCACAAGCAATTCTACAAATTAAGTGGAGCTCAATATGCAACGAGTTGCATATTGACGAAACACCACATGACTTATTTAGTTCTCTCTCGTTTAGGTACTCAACAAAATTAAATGTTGGTAAGCATGGCAAGAGGTGAAGCATAGTAAAACTACCTATCTAGGCAAGTTTAAATGAGGCCGGAACAACAAGTAACAAGTCCGGAAAATCCTCATGAGCATAATCATGTATTTGGTACTGTTCTGCCCTAAACCATATTTTAGAGTTATTAAACAAGCAAAGTAAAGCCACCATGTTAAACTAGGCAATTTTCTACCCCATTTACATATAAAGTTTATTAGGTTTGGAGCTACGGTTAATTTAGTTATGAATTAAAGCATTTTAACATGGCAAGAGGCAAAATATATGCAAACATCATTTTAACCATTTTAAACATGCATGAAAGTTGGATATTATGAATCTAGATGCAATTCTAAGCATTTTTCATATTTGAAGTTTTTACAAATGATGCATGGTTATATAGTTATCAAATGCATGGACTTGAAGGGCTTTTCTACAAAATAGCAGTCTCAGGGAAAAAGGAAAAATGTTCTAAGGAAAAAAACACGAAACGGGCCGTATCTAGCTGGCCCGATAGGAGCACAGGAGAGGGGTTGTTGGCCTGCTCACCCATGGGACAGCAGGCCGGCGGATCTGGCGGGCTGAAGCAGGGCGCCGAGCGGCTGGCGATGCGTGCGTTGACCGCACGGAATCGATGCCGATGAACCCGCCTCGCTCGATGAAGTGGGACAGACGGCAGAGGTCGGCCTTGGCGAGATGGAGAGGTCAACGGAGCGCAGGGGGACTTGGCGCATGGCTCTCGAGCGGCAGCATCATGGAGGAAGACCAGCGACGCAGGTGCGGCACAAGAAGGCGGCGCAAGGGAGGCAACAACACTGGGGCATTCCTCCTCGCGTAGCAGAAGCAGGGGAGGCGGGCGCCTGATGAACGTGCTTCTGCTCGTTGCAGAGGAAGCGAAGGCGGGCGACCGGGACGCGGGCAGGCGATGGCGGAGCTTGGCGCGACGGTAGGAACCGGATCGAGGTGGAGGGAGTCAGTCCCAGAGTGAAGTAGGCGACGCGAAGCGCTGGAGAGACACTGTTCATGGCGGAGGAGTTCCATGGGTGGCGGCAATGTTCAGTTCCTGCAGGGAGGCGAGGACGACGCCGATGTGCTCCACGGCCATGGCGGATGCGGGACTTGAGGAGCTCGACGCGGGAGGCGAAATAGGGGACGTCCAGCGAGGGGTGCAGCGTAGGCGAGCTCCAGGTGGCTGTCGGGGCCGTCCATGGCGCGGAGGCGGAGCAGCTTGGGGTGGTGTAGTGCTTCTGCAGGAAGACGAACGGGATGGCGGCGAGGGCCCTGGCCTGATGTAGCGGTGCTGCTCCGGCAAGGCCGTCGGCGGGTGGTCTCAAAGAAGCGGGGCGGCGGCCATGGCATCGAAGCATAGCTCATGTTGCACGAACAGGGAGAGAGAGAGATGTGAGAGGAGGGAGTAGAGGCAGGGGAGGAGAAGGAAAGGAGCAGGGGAGGTCTGGCCTGGTCGACGGCGGTCAACAGGGCGGCGACGTGCTCGAGGACGAGCTCGGCGTGGGGCGCAGGCAGGAGGATGGCGCGGTTTGGCGGGGTCACACGGCCGAGGCAGCAGAGATCGGCGAGATGTGTGGGTTTGACGATTGGGATCTGGGAGGATCCCGAGGTGGGAGGAGGTGGCTGTGGTCGCGGTGGTTGGCTGAGAGGTGGAGGGCACCGGTTGGGCAGCGAAGAAAATGAGGAGGGACAAACTGGCAGCGGCGGACGGATTGGATGATGGGACAAGGTCCCTAGGTTTTAGGGTCATCCACTATTTATTTGCAAAGAGATTAGGGTAGGGGCTATCACGTCCCTATGATCGTAATCGGACGGTCTCGGATAAATAGGCTAGGGAGTCCAAATAAAAAAACGGAGATGTTTTCAGGATGTTTGGGGATGATCCGGATCCAACGGTGATGACTGAGCGGTACGGGTTCGGGGCAGTTTCCGGACGCGCACGAGAGGGGTCGATGCACTGAGCGAGGTGGGGGGGTATGCTGGGCCTAGGTGGACTGTGGAGAGCGGGTTGGTTTGAGAGAAGAGGGGAGAGATGCATGCCCGGCATGGTTTCCGGAGACCGAAAACGTCTGACGAAAAGACCGGCTATATTGTCGCTATAGTTAACGGTTAGGGCATCAAACGATCTCCGAATGCGATGAAATTTGACAGGCCACCTACTAACAACATAACATCACCGCACGTCAACTTTCATCTCATTCCGAGAACATTCTCCGGCCACCTATAAAATAATATTTCGGACGTGCCGCGGGCGCGTGCAAGTGTGTCTGGGCTCAGAACGGACAATGGAAGGAATGGGGAGATCCGGGTGGATGAAAGTTTTCGAAAACATGCGGATGATGACATGGCAAGATGCAACATGCAAGCGAAAGACAAGGCAACAACAACGAATAACTGGTAGACACCTGGCGCAACGGTCTCGGGGTTACAACACTCCACCACTACAAGAGGATCTCGTCCCGAGATCTAGGATGGCACCGGAGAAAAGCGGAAGAGGAAGAGGTAAAACAAAGTTGCTTCCTTGACAAAAGAGTGAAACCAACGAACCTTGAGAGGTTGGCAAAATTGAAAGAAAGAATACAACGAAGATGAACAAAGTTGAAAACATCCGTTAGAAAAGAGGAACAAGGACCATTACGAGAACCTTGTATGTTAAAAGACGTAAGAAAAAGGGTTGCAATGGACAAGAAGTGCAAGCAAGCACTCCGGTAGAAACGAAAAGTACAAGGAACGATAAGGATCAATTATGACAACACTCCGATTAAAACAAGATAGAGAAGAATAAGACTGATATAATTTGGACAGCACTCCGATTGAAAGGAGAAAGAAAACTTAATAAGATGAAATGAACTTGAAGAGATGACACAACACTCCGGTTAAATGGATAAGCATGAAAAAACATGATCCTCACAACTCGAGATGATGAGAGAATGGAGCAACATCACTAAGCCTCCGGGAGAAATGAAAGAAAGGAATTAAAAGAACGGAGAAGAAAACAACATCTTCTACCTCAAAAGAGCTTGAAAAAACATCTTTAGGAGAATAGTTTAACGGAGTTGTTGGAAAACCAACAACGAAAAGAGTAAGCTTGTTGTGGGCTTATGGAAAACATCCCAAAACTGAGGTGAAATTCTGCCACTAACGAAAACGATAGATTGGATTGGTATGAACAAGGAGATGAGAAACTTATTTCACCGGGAGGATAAATGAAGGACTTGGATCATTTATAAGCACCATAAATAGCAACAATCCTTAGGGAAGGCTTTAGGTGAAACATGACACAAGATAACTCCAACGAAGAGATTGATGGGTTGCAAAGGATCTCATGAACAAATTGAAAATGATGGGTTTAAAATATGTCATTCCGGATAACTTATAAATCATGAACCACAAATTGAAATTGTCAAGAGTGACATAACACCACCTTGAAAGATAAAGTAGAACGAATTGCACTTCGGAATGCAAGATGAAGAATACTTGAGCTCCTCTGAAAGGAATCTCGATGAACGCTTCGAGAAGGAATTAAGTCCTTGATGAACCACCATGTAGAACCTCCGTGAAGAAACTCCGGTAATAAAAGGATGATAAAAAGAAATAGAAGTTGAGAACATAAGGTGAAGCCTTGCGATGATTTAGATGGAGCTTCACGATGATATAACCGAGAAAAACTTGGAACTCCAGAAAAGAAAAGATGAAACACTAGAAACCAAGAATTTTGATGAACCTCCGGAATAAGGAATTGAATTTACTCGATGAAACAAGAATAAGAATTACATTATGCTTATCCTTCACCAATTTAAATTGATGACAAGCAACGGATTTGGCATACTACTTATTCTCGTAGAAAGGATTAAGATAGATATAGAGCCAACTTGGAGAGGCCTTCAACGAACCACTGGTAGGATTTGGAAACAACAAATGAATTGATATGAAAACGAAGGAAGAAGAAACTTGAACAAAACACCGTAAGAACTGAAAAAGAACGAAGAAAAGATAAGGAAACATCGGGACGAATTAGAAGATGAACGAAGATACTTGGGAGAATTTAGGTACAAGTTAACGAAGAGATCCTGAGCTGGTTAGATCATACTTGAATGATGCACCGGAAGAATTCAAGAACTAGAGCTGAAAGCTAGAACGAATAAACCCGAAATGATGGCCTCCGGAGAAACAAACTGAAAAGACTCCTGAAATGCTCCGGATGGGTGAAAAGAATTCTCACAATCGGGAATAAATATGAGAGGATGGGATGAAGCTTGAACCATGGATCTTTGGAAGAACGGGTAAGAATTTAAGAGGAGCCCTTCTTCGGTCTTCAAATGTTGAGAAAGATGACGAGAAACATCGTCAAGATTTGTTGAGACACTCCAGAATGATTAAAAGAGGAAATGTTGAGCCAAATATGAAAAGAATTGAAAGATCTTGGAGAAGGCAAATTGACTGATGAAAATTCATTCTTACGTCAAAATTGGAGAAGAATTTGAGAGTAGCTCCGGAAAAATTAGAAGAGTCAGGTAAGATCCTGGAAAAAGACCTGTGGGTTAGGACCCACTCAAGAGAAACATCGTTGAAAATAATTTCTTAGGAAGATATAATGCACCGGTTGAATTAAATGACTCAACAGAGATAACAACCTCGAGATATCTTGAACGAATTAATAATGGAGACACAAATCTTCTGAGATATCTTCGGCACTCCGGAACAAATGAATAACAAGAAGTGAACTATTACGAGGTGCACCGGTATGATAAAATATTTGAAACGAGGACAGGATATGATCGACAAAGCTTGAATTGAAATCCACCGAAGAAGAAAAAGAATGATGAATGATGATCTTGAAACTCCGTTAGCATCTTCCTGAGAATCACCGGATAAGAACATTGAGGAAAGAATGAAGAAACTTCACATCCATAAGATGGATACTTGATTCAGAAATCTGAGTCCTTGAAGAAACAAGGGGTGGGAGGGTGGGAAAAACAAAGGCAACTTGGGGACAGATGAAACGAACAACATTGGGAAAACCGAGAGGTGATCTTGCGGATGTTGAAATGATCGGATCCACTTGAAGAGAAACACGCCGGTTGAAAAGGATTGACATGACAATCTCGATTATCATGAAGGATTGGTATTCACATCGAAGTATGAGAACACCATTTAGGAAAGGTATGGAATCAACACTTGACTTCAAAGCAACTCAAATACCACAACTAAAAACAAAAACAAAGGATTGGCTTGCAAAATAAGCCGGAACAAACATATGATAGAGATTTCGTCTAAAGTTTTTGTGGTGGGGCCCACACGGGCTCGGTCGTACAACACCATCATCTACAAGGCAGTGCACATGACATACGAAGCGTTCCAGAGTCAGCATAGCCAAGGACTCTTTAAGACACAACGAGACCACTGTAAAACCAACCGTGGATGGGCGGACCACTAGACGTCGAACCCCAATCTCATATCATGCATCTGTCGGAAAGATATCCTAGGAGCTACTTGAATTCCCACTTATAAACTCCTGAAACTTTATGGTTATGCAATCAGATGTTGGGGATACAGGGGAAGCATAATATCTCACCCAAACTAACAAATCCTACATCCAGCTGTATCCATCCTTCAACACATAACCAAGAAACCTTCGGAAATCATTTACCTCAACCTTCGAAAAGCATCCGTTATACGAGTTATGGCAATACTCCCGAACTCCCGCCCCAGTACTAGGTGGCGTCGAGGTTATCTCACCAACAACTGCATAAAAGAGATTTTCGATGTCGGCGAAACTCAGGTATTCCAGAACTGCAACGATAAAATTGTGACGACAACACCTCGGAGCTCAACTCCCCGGGACACTGCCACAACCCCTAAATGTAAGGAGGCACCAAGAACAATGTTCTCGTCACAAAACCATCGGAATGATTCCAAGATACCCGCGTGATCCTAAAAAAATTAGTGAAATTTGAGAAGAGAAGAGTCAAAACTCTACGTCAAGAGGCCTCACCAGAGCGACGAAGGGACTGGGGAGTAAAAAGAATCCTACTCTCCGATATATATAATCCTATAAGACTCAATTTTTTTCTAGACTCAACAACGTCAGCGATTCGATTAAGCAGGGGGCTCCTAAGTCGGGGAAGGCTCTGATTACCAACTTGTAACACCCACGATGCGGCTATATCGCCCACGTGTTGGAGCATGGCTTAGAGGCATAACCGCATAGTAGGCATGTCGCAAGAGGGGTAATCTTTACACATCCCATGTACTGAATAAGAAGGGATAAAGAGCTGGCTTACAATCGCCACTTCACACAATACATAAATATAACATTACATCATCCAGATATAATCAAGGTCCGACTACGAAATTAAATAAAGAAAGACAACCCCTAATGCAATAGATCCCCGATCGCCCCGACTGGGCTCCACTACTGATCAACTGGAAACGAAACAACACAACGAACACGATCTTCACCGAGCTCCCACTTGAGCTGGGTTGCTTCACCTGCACTGGTATCATCAGCACCTGCAACTGTTTGGATGTATCTGTGAGCCACGAGGACTCAGCAATCTCACACCCGCGAGATCAAGACAATTTAAGCTTATGGGTAGGATACGGTAGTGAGGTGGAGCTGCAGCAAGCACTGAGCATATATGGTGGCTAACATACGCAAATAAGAGCGACAAGAGAAGCAATGCAACGGTCGTGAACTAGAAGTGATCAAGAAGTGATCCTGAGACTACTTACGTTCAAGCATAACACCAACACCGTGTTCACTTCCCGGACTCCGCCGGAAAGAGACCATCACGGCTACACACGTGGTTGATGCATTTCAATTAAGTTAAGTGTCAAGTTTTCTACAACCGGGCATTAACAAATTCCCATCTGCCCATAACCGCGGGCATGGCTTTCAAAAGTTCAAAACCCTGCAGGGCTGTCCCAACTTAGCCCATCACAAGCTCTGACGGTCAATGAAGGATATTACTTCTCCTAGGAAGACCGGATCAGACTCGGAATCCCGGTTACAAGACATTTCGACAATGGTAAAACAAGACCAGCAAGACCGCCCGATGCGCCGACATCCCGATAGGAACTGCACATATCTCGTTCTCAGTGCAACACCGGATGAACACTACGTACAACTAAAACCAACCCTCATGTTTCCCTAAGGTGGCGCTGCAAGTGGCTCTGTTTCGGACCAACACTTAGAGAAGCACTGGCCCAGGGGGTTAATATAAAGATGACCCTCGGGAGAGCGACTCCGAAGGGAAAAATAGGTGGTGGTGAGGCAAATGGTAAAACCAAGGTTGGGCCTTGCTGGAGGAGTTTTATTCAAAGAGAACTTTGAAGGGGTCCCCATAACACCCAACCGTGTAAGGAACGCAAAATCAAGGAACATAACACCTGTATGACGGAAACTAGGGCGGCAAGAGTGGAACAAAACACTAGGCATAAGGCCAAGCCTTCCACCCTTTACCAAGTATATAGATGCATTAATTAAAATAAGAGATATTGTGATATCCCAACATAACCATGTTCCAACATGAACAAACTTCAACTTCACCTGCAACTAGTAACGCTATGAGAGGGGCTGAGCAAAGCGGTAACATAGCCAAACAACGGTTTGCTAGGAAAGGTGGGTTAGAGGCTTGACATGGCAATATGGGAGGCAGGATATAGCAAGTGGTAGGTATCGCGGCATAGAAAAAGAGCGAAAAACTAGCAAGCAAAGATAGAAGTGATTTCGAGGGTATGGTCATCTTGCCTGAGATCCCGCAAGGAAGAAGAACGAGTCCATGAAGAAGACAAACGGACGTAGTCGAACGGATCCTCACAAACGCGACGTTATCGGAACTAACCCGAAGAAGCAATACCGGAAAGAAGCAAACAACATAGTAAACAACCACCACATAAACATGACATGATGGACAACCAAGTATGATGCATGTCCGGTTTAAAGAGAGCATGGCACGGCAAAGTGCACAAGCAATTCTACAAATTAAGTGGAGCTCAATATGCAACGAGTTGCATATTGACGAAACACCACATAACTTATTTAGTTCTCTCTCGTTTAGGTACTCAACAAAATTAAATGTTGGTTAGCATGGCAAGGGGTGAAGCATAGTAAAACTACCTATCTAGGAAAGTTTAAGTGAGGCCGGAACAACAAGCAACAAGTCCAGAAAATCCTCATGAGCATAATCATGGATTTGGTACTGTTCTTCCCTAAACCATATTTTAGAGTTATTAAACAAGCAAAGTAAAGCCACCATGTTAAACTAGGCAATTTTCTACCCCATTTACATTAAAGTTTACTAGGTTTGGAGCTAAGGTTATTTAGTTATGAATTAAAGCATTTTAGCATGGCAAGAGGCAAAATATATGCAAACATCATTTTAAATATTTTAAACATGCATGAAAGTTGGATATTATGAATCTAGATGCAATTCTAAGCATTTTTCATATTTGAAGTTTTTACAAATGATGCATGGTTATATAGTTATTAAATGCATGGACTTGAAGGGCTTTTCTGCAAAACAGCAGTCTCAGGAAAAAAAAGGAAAAACGTTCTAAGGAAAAAACACGAAACGTGCTGTATCTAGCTGGCTCGATAGGAGCGCAGGAGAGGGGCTATTGGCCTGCTCACCCATGGGCCAACAGGCCGGCGGATCTGGCGGGCTGAAGCAGGGCGCCGAGCGGCTGGCGATGCGTGCATTGACCGCGCGGGATCGATGTGGACGAACCCGCCTCGCCCGATGCAGTGGGAAAGACGGCAGAGGCCGGCCTTGGCGAGACGGCGAGGTCAACGGAGCGCAGGGGGACTTGGCGCATGGCTCTCAAGCGGCAGCATCATGGAGGAAGACCGGCGACGCAGGTGCGGCACAAGAAGGCGGCGCAAGGGAGGCAACAGCGCTGGAGCGTTCCTCCTTGCGCAGCAGAAGCAGGGGAGGCGGGTGCCTGATGAACGTGCTTTTGCTCGTTGCAGAGTAAGCGGAGGCGGGCGACCGAGATGCGGGCAGGCGACGGCGGAGCTTGGCGCGACGGCAGCAACCGGATCGAGGTGGAGGGAGTCAGTCCCGGAGCGAAGTAGGCGGCGCGAAGCGCTGGAGAGATGCTGTTCATGGCGGAGGAGTTCCATGGGCGGCGGCGATGTTCAGTTCCTACAAGGAGGCGAGGACGACGCCGATGTGCTCCACGGCCACGGCGGACGCAGGACTTGAGGAGCTCGGTGCGGGAGACGAAACAGGGGACGTCCAGCGAGGGGCGCAGCGCAGGCGAGCTCCAGGCGGCTATCGGGGCCGTCCATGGCGCGGAGGTGGAGCAGCTTGGGGTGGTGTAGCGCTTCTGCAGGAAGACAAACGGGACGGCGGCGAGGGCCCTGGCCTGATGCAGCGGCGCTGCTCCGGCAAGGCCGTCGGCGGGTGGTCTCGAAGAAGTGGGGCGGCGGCCATGGCGTTGAGGCATAGCTCCTGTTGCACGAACAGGGAGAGAGATGTGAGAGGAGGGAGTAGAGGCAGGGAAGGAGAAGGAAAGGAGCAGGGGAGGCCTGGCCTGGTCGACGGCGGTCAACAGGGCGGCGTCGTGCTCGAGGACGAGCTCGGCGTGGGGCGCAGGCAGGAGGATGGCGCGGCTTGGCGGGGTCACACGGCCGAGGCAGCGGAGATCGGCGAGATGTGTGGGTTTGACGATGGGGATCTGGGTGGATCCCAAGGTGGGAGGAGGTGGTTGTGGTCTCGGTGGTTGGCTGAGAGGTGGAGGGCACCGATTGGGCAGCAAAGAAAACGAGGAGGGACAAACTGGCGGCGGCGGCGGAGGGATTGGATGGATGGGACAAGGTCCCTAGGTTTTAGGGTCATCCACTATTTATTTGCAAAGAGATTAAGGTAGGGGCTATCACGTCCCTATGATCGTAATCGGACGGTCTCGGATAAATAGGCTAGGGAGTCCAAATAAAAAAATGGAGATGATTTCGGGATGTTTGGGGATGATCCGGATCCAACGGTGATGACTGAGCGGTACGGGTTCGGGGCAGTTTCCGGACGCGCACGAGAGGGGTCGATGCACTGATCAAGGGGGGTAGGCTGGGCCTAGGTGGACTGTGGAGAGCGGTTGGTCTGAGAGAAGAGGGGAGAGATGCATGCCCGGCATGGTTTCCGGAGACCGAAAACGTCCAACGAAAAGACCGGCTATATTGTCGCTATAGTTAACCGTTAGGGCATCAAACGATCTCCGAATGTGATGAAATTTGACAGGCGACCTACTAACAACATGACAACACCACATGTAAACTTTCATCCCATTCCAAGAACATTCTCCGGCCACCTATAAAATAATATTTCAGACGTGCCGCGGGCGCGTGCAAGTGTGTCTGGGCTCAGAACGGACAACGGAAGGAACGGGGAGATCCGGGCGGATGGAAGTTTTCGAAAACATGCAGATGCAATGCGGATTATGACATCGCAAGATGCAACACGCAAGCAAAAGACAAGGCAAAAACAGCGAATAACTGGCAGACACCTGGCGCAACGGTCTCGGGGCGTTACAGAGAAGGTGTCTTGTATTCATCAAGCATACTACGAGCCATCTCAACAAGAGTACTGTTCTTGCGCTCCACGACGTCATTCTGTTGAGGAGTATAAGGAGCAGATAAGTCGTGAGTAATACCAAGTTCATCAATATAGTCATCAAGACCAGTATTCTTGAACTCAGTCCCATTGTCACTCCTAATGTGCTTGATCTTCACACCGAAGTTTGTTGAAGCCCTCGAGGAAAATCGTTTGAAGACTTCCTGCACTTTAGTTTTGTAAGTGATGATATGCACCCATGTGTAAAGAGAATAGTCATCAACAATAACAAAACCATATAAAGATGTTGCATTAGTGAATGTGGCATAATGAGTAGGGCCGAAGAGATCCATGTGAAGCAATTCAAATGGACGAGTGGTAGTCATGATAGTCTTCGAGGGGTGCTTGGACTTGGTCATCTTTCCAGCCTGGCAAGCTCCACACAGATGGTCCTTGAGGAATTTGACACCCTTGATGCCAATGACGTGGTTCTTCTTCGCGAGTGTGTGTAAGTTCCTTATGCCCGCATGAACTAGTCGTCGATGCCATAACCAGCCTTCTAAAGCTTTTGCAAGTAGACATGTGGCAGGCTGTGGTCCTGTAGAGAAATCAACAATATAGAAGTCTCCTCTTCTAAAGCCTTCAAAGACTTTGGAATTGTTAGATTCCATGATCACAACGCAACGATATTTGCCAAAGACAACAACCATATCAAGATCACAAAGCATTGAGATAGACATGAGGTTGCGCCCTAAGGACTTGACAAGCATGACTTTGTCCATGGGTCGATCCTTTGATATCGCAACCCTACCTAGACCCAATACCTTGCTTTTTCCTTTGTCTGCATAGGTGATATGCTTCAGATGTGATGGAGATAAAGCATTGTCCATCAATAAGCTCTTGTCACCGGTCATGTGATTTGTACATCCATTGTCGAGGTCCCACTCAGTAGCTTTGGGTTGATCATCCTGCAGATGAATTAGTGCATCTTACGAACTCATATACTTGATCAGTGAAGAATATGATATCAAATTCATCTGATTGAATTTCATCATGCAATACAACAGATATAGCAGTATAATGACGTGAGAAATGAGCATTCATTTCTTCATGATTAGCTTGCGTCCTATCAAGCATATTCAGGTCTCCAGCAAACTCTTCAGACGCTTAGGTTCGTTTGGAGACCTGACCCTGCATAAGAGATTAATTCTTTTTCTTCACCACCCACATCTGGAGGGGTGGCAAAGAGTTCATCATTCTACGAGCTCCATAAGAGAAAGGTGGCATGGAGGCCAGTCCACTTCGTTTCACAGAAGAGGGGTTAGAGTAAGTGATGTCGCTTGAAGCTACGTCAGTATTTCCCCAAAGAGGAAGGGATGATGCAGCACAGCGGTGGTAGGTATTTCCCTCAAATATGAAACCCAGGTTATAGAACCAGCAGGAGAACCAAGCAACACAACGTAAACAACACCTGCACACAAATAACAAATCCTCGCAACCCGGCGTGTTAAAGGGGTTGTCAATCCCTTTGGGGTAACAGTGCCAGAAATTGGTGCGTGATGGGAGAAAGTTGTAATAGATTGAATAAATAGATCGCAAATAAAATAAAGTGCAGCAAAGTATTTTTGTGTTTCTGGTTTAGTAGATCTGAAAATAAAAGCAAATAAAAATATATTGCAAAGGCAAATAATATGAGAAAGAGACCCGGGGGCCGTAGGTTTCACTAGTGGCTTCTCTCGAGAAAAATAGCAAAGCGGAGGGTGAACAAATTACTGTTGGGAAATTTATAGAACTTCAAATACACATGACGATATCCAGGCAATGATCATTATATAGGCATCATGTTCAAGATTACTAGACAGACTCCTGCCTGCATCTACTACTATTACTCCACACATCAACCGCTATCCAGCATGCATCTAGTGTATTAAGTTCATGGAGAAATGGAGTAATGCAATAAGAACGATGACATGATGTAGACAAGATCTATCTATGTAGAGATAGACCCCATCATTTTATCCTAGTAGCAATGATACATACGTGTTGTTTCCCTTTCTGTCACTGGGATCAAGCACCGTAAGATCGAACCCACTACAAAGCACCTCTTCCCATTGCAAGATAAATAGATCAAGTTGGACAAACAAAACCCAAATATCGTAGAAGAAATACGAGGCTATAAGAGATCATGCATAATAGAGATCAAGGAAACTCAAATACTTTCATGGATATAAAAAGATAGATCTGATCATAAACTCAAAGTTCATCGATCCCAACAAACACACCACAAAAGAGTTACATCATATGGATCTCCAAGAGACCATTTTATTGAGAATCAAGAGAGAGATATGAAGCCATCTAGCTACTAACTACGGACCCAAAGGTCTACAAAGAACTATTCATGCATCATCGGAGAGGCACCAATGGAGGTGGTGAACCCCATCCAAGATGGTGTCTAGATTGGATCTGGTGGTTCTGGACTCCGCAGCAGCTGGTGAAAGTGCGTTATATTGATAAGAGGGGGGGTGAATAGGCGATTTTTATGAAATTCTTCATTGAGGAATTTGCTGGTGAGGAAATTCCTTAGCGAAGAACTACTAGCAGCGGAATAAGTACTCAAAAGTAAACACAACAGAATACAAGCATAGTCATCATGATGAAAAGAAGACAGGCACAGAGTACAGGAAGCGTAATCACAGGATAACTCAGGATGAAGACAAACAGACTGAAGAAATTGAACTGAGGAAATTGAGAAAGTCTTCAGTCAAAGTCTTAAAACAGAGATATGAACAAACATGCAACACAGTTATGAAGAAATGAAAGAGTTGAGGAAATAGAACCAGTAAGCTCGGTGAAGACAATGATTTGGTAGACCAGTTACAACTGCTGTCTCAGTTGTACGTCTGGTTGGAGCGGCTGAGTATTTAAACTCGAGGACACACAGTCCCAGACACCCAGTCAAGGACACTTAGTCCAAGACACCCAGTCCTCACCGTATTCTCCTTGAACTAAGGTCACACAGACCTCATCCAATCACTCGTGGTAAGTCTTCAGGCGACTTCCAAACCTTCACAAACTTGGTCACTCGGCGATCCACAATTCCTCTTGGATGCTCTAGACCATGACGCCTAACCGTCTAGAAGAAGCACAGTCTTCAAAGGTAACAAGCGTCGGATCCACTCAGGATCAATCTCTTCAGTGATGCTCAATCACTTGGGGTTTGTAGGTGTTTGGGTTTGGGTTTTTGGTTTTTCCTCACCTGATGATTTTCGCTCAAAGTCCTCGGAGGATGGGTTGCTCTCAAATGATAAGTGTCAGTTTCTCTCAGAACAGCCAACCAGCTAGTGGTTGTAGGGGGCGGCTATTTATAGCCTAGGGGGCAGCCCGACATGATAAGACATAAATGCCCTTCAATGATATGACCGTTAGGTGGATAGATATTTTGGGACAACTGGCGCATAGCACAACAATGGTCGGAATTTTGAGTAGTAAAATCCTCAGGGCTATCATGTTCCTCACTATGTAGGCAATCCACACTGGTGAATTCCTAACTCCTCAGTCAGGACAAATTCCTCAGAGACCAGAAGAACTTCGTCTCTATCACTGAAGAAATTGACTGAACTGTATGAGATTTCCAATGGCTTCACTCGAAGGGATTGGTAGGTGTAGGATTTGAGTTTAGCATCACATGGAAATTTTTCCTTAGTATTTCCTCGACCCCCTTTAACAGTACGGTGTTTCCTATGACTCAAGAAAGAGAAAAGAAAACTATGAACACGAAAGTCTTCAAGATTCATATTTCTCACATGAATATCAAGTCTTCACGGACACACCAATTTCTTCACTTTCAAAGTCTTCATGAAAGTCTTCAGAAATACCAAAATCTTCAGTCGAAGATATTCAATTTTAGGGGTCGACTTTTCCTGTAAATATCAAACTCCTCATAGACTTATAGACCTGTGTACACTCACACACGCATTAGTCCCTTAACCTATAAGTCTTCAATACACCAAAATCACTAAGGGGCACTAGATGCACTTACAATCTCCCCTTTTTGCTGATTGATGACAATATAGGTTAAGTTTTCAACGGGGATAAACATATGAAGTGTAAATACTGATATTGAGGAATTTGATTGCAAGATATAGAAGAACTCCCCCTGAAGATGTGCATAGTGAGGAATTTTCTTTTGAAGCAATGCACACTTGAAGAGTTGAATCATGGAGATCTCCCCCTATATCTTGTAATTCATACACGCATTTAACATATAATATGAATAATTTGAAATGCATGATGAAATATGGTGCCTGATGAAATTCAGCATGCGTGCAATAATATTAACGAGGAATAAGCATGCAGAATAGTGCATCAAGAGTATCAGAGCACAGTGCATCAAAAGTATCAGAGCACCATCGGGTTTAAGATTACAACTCGATCCAATAAAGTTTCAGAAGAACGAGAGTTGTAACTTAGCAAAAAAATGCCCATATAGTAGACCCGCTTGAAGACTAAACTCATATTTCTCCCCCTTTGTCATCGAATGACCAAAAGGATCGAAAATGAGGACTAACACCCCCTGAAGACAATCATGTTGATGAAGGAGCGCCAGCATTGTTGGGGTCGTTTGTTGATGTAGGGCCTGCCGCAGTGTCGTCCAAATCTTCATGTTCATCAGTGTCGCACGATGAAGAATATGAGCTGGCCACCAGAGAAGGAACCTTGACCTTCTTGAATTTCTTCGGTGGAGGTGAAGACCAGTCAAAATCTTTATTAAGACCCATGTTCTTCAGATCTTCTTCACCATACAGATGTGACGGGATTGCCCAGGTGCGACCGAAGACTTGATGGAGGTAGTAGTGGTTTTTCTTCACTGCATTGTGTGTGGGAGTCATGTTGTGAAGAAGTGAACCAAACTGACGCTTAACCCATTTGTGATTTCGATCCACCTTCTGGTGAAGACTAAGCAGAAGTTCACGGTCAGTCATCACGCGCGGAGTAGTGGCTTGAGGAGTGGACTTAGGTGCATTGGCAGAGTCATGTGTGGCAGAGTCATCATTGGTGGAATAAGATGCAGCTTTGCAAAACTGACCATCCAATGGACGAATGCCTTCATCAATTACAGCTGGTGCCTTGCCCTTTCCATCAACTGAGGAATATGTCTGCTTGAGGACTTCAATTGGGGGCAAGTAGCTGAGATGATTCTGGAAATCAGCTTTGTAGTTGAGTGAAGACCTTGTCCTGAGGAATCTCATGATCCAAGGTGCATAAGGCTTCAGCTCAAACGGAGATAGTGCAACATTGGCCATAGTCCTCATGAAGAAATCGTGATAATTGACAAGAATGCCATGAACGATGTTGAATACTAGATTCTTCATGATGCCAACAATTTCCTCATCAGATGAGTCGTGGCCTTTGATAGGACTGATTGTCCTCGTAAGAATACGATAGACAGTTCTGGGCACGTACAGCAATTCCTTCACGAGAAATTTGGTTCTTGGTGCTTGACCTGGCTTCAAAGGTTTCATCAGCACCTGCATGTAATGATGTGTGAGCTCAGGTTCACTGTAGATGCAGCGAGCTTCTTCAAGGGGAGTACTGAGTGGTAGAGCACGAAGCAATTCAGAGGCTGGTGCAGTGTAGTGAGTGTTTTCAGACATCCAGTCCAGCACCCATGAATTCGCATCTTCAACATCTCCACTGGTGTGCAGCGTTGCATAGAATTTAAGAATCAGTTCCTCATTCCAATCGCAGATGTCAGAGCAAAAGTTGAGCAGCCCAGCGTCGTGAAGAACACTGAGGACTGGTGCGAAGCACGGCAGAGATTCCATATCCACGTGAGGAATATGCTCATGGTAGAAAATCTTCTCCTTGTTGAACAACACTGAGGAATAGAAATTGTCTTGACTAGCAGTCCAGAAACACCTCTTCCTAATGCGAGCAGAGTCATATGGGTTGTAATGTTCGAAGAATACGTGCTCGCCGAAGAAATCATCAGCCTTGAACTTTTGCTTGCGTCAGAATGGATCCTTTGGCTTCGGCAGAGGAGTGCCTGTGAGTTGCATCACGACCTCAGGAATCTCAATCGCGGGTTTTTCAGGCTGAGGAATTTCTGGTTCCTCCTTAGTGGCAGTCTGCGTAGTTGGTTGTGCAGCAGCAGCAGTTTCATCAGCGCTAGTGGCTGGAATTTCCTCATGGACAGATGCAGTGGGATGAGTTTCTTCAGAGCCCATGTGAACAGTTTGTGTGAGGGACTGAGGAATTTGCTGTAGAGGAGTGAACATTGGAGAGTTTGGATGCTGACTTTCCCAGAATTCATCACTGATGATGGGTGTGGAGCAGCCAATGTCCACATCATCATCTTCCATTTCTTCAACGCCAGCCTCTTCAGCTGTGAACTGAGGCATAGGCGAGGAGATGATAGGTGTTGAAGGGACCACATCCACTTCAATTTCTTTATCCAATGGTTCAGACGAAGCAGCAGAATGAGTTTCTTCATCAGATCCTCTGGGGCTCACATATTCTTCATCAAAAGGAACAAGGTCCTTTGATGGCCTGGTTGAGATGGGAACAACATCAATCGGATGTGCAAATGAACTTGTCATAGGCTTCATTTTCTTCGGAGCTGAAGAATCTGAAGCAGCTGATGCTTTCCTTTTCTTCACTGCAGCACGCTCTGCAGCCTTGGTCTTCTTCACATCCGATGCAGATGGAAGGATTGGAGTTGAAATTGGTGCAGGAGTAGCTGAGGAATCTGGTTGATTTTCTTTAGGCACAACTGATGCAGTTGCCCTGAGTTCTTCAGTTTCTTCAGGCACACCACTAGTGGGTGCCCTGGCAATTTCTTCAGCGGCTGGAATGCAGTCATCAGCCCTGGAACTCACATTATCTTCAGCAGCCTGATTGTCATCAGCGGTACTGGCATTTTCTTCAGTAGGCTGAGCAGATGCTTCAGCCTGAGGAATTTCCTGTTGCGTTGGGGCTGCAACATTAGAAGTGAAGTTATCCGCAAGTTTCACTAAACGAACCTTGGCTCCAAGCCAATCAGCACGATATGCTTCAAAGTCATCACCGAGTTTCTTAATCTCAGTCTGAGTAGTGACAAGTTCTTCAGTTGTCATAGAGACAACGTTTTTCTTTAGATAGCGCTCTTTCTTGTATTGTGCTTTCTTGATCTGCCTGGCCTTCTCAAATTTCCACTTTTCTTCTTGAATGAAGTGGGTCAGCATGTGACTTTGGCCACGAGTCAGCTTGAAGTCAGGCAAGGGAGTGTTGGGGTCCTTGTGACAATCATCAATGTAGTCGAGGATCAGCTTGGGATCCAAAAGCAGTGGCACCTCTGATCCTTTGGCTCTAGCGGCCCTGACTTGCCTGTCTCTGATGATTTCTGCAAGTTCATCATCATCAGCTTCGTCTTCATCAGACGACACTTGGAAAGCGACTTGCTTCTTTTGAGGACTTGGGCGTGGACCTCGTCCAGCAGTGGCCTTTGTCTTCAGTGAGGGGCCAGCTGAGGAACTTGGTGCAGCTGAGGAACTAGCTGAGACACCTCAGGCAATGGAGATGCCGGCAGTCCTTTGGCATGAAGCGAGATGCACAGGTGCTGAGGATTTGGTCAGAACAGCTGAAGGCTTCGGCGGAGGAGCCGAGGACTTTGGAGGAATAGGAGCAGCATGAGGAATTGGCCGTGAGGGCTTTGATGATTCTGGCCGTGAGGGCATTGCTGAGGAACTTGGCCTTGACGGCATTGTTGGTGAAGCACTTAGCTTGCGCGCAGGCTTCTTTGACATAGCCTTCTTTGGCTTGACAGCAAAGGTCTCAACAGAGGCAGCAGCAGAGTCTTCATTAAATTTCCTCACTGCTTCTCTGGCTTGCTTAGCCAGCTTGGCTTGGCGCTAGGCCCATTCATTAGGATAGTCCTCACCTCGCTTGAGGCTGCTGGGATCAGCAATTTGGCCAGGTGCCAATGGAGCTCTTGGGCATGGAGGATTGAGCGCAAATTTCTTCATATACTTAGGAGTGACATATCTGTACTCCCTCCATTCTCTTGCCCATCTCCTCTCTATCTTCTGAATGCGCACTTTGCGCTCATTCTTGGTTTCCTCAGTAGGTGTGCAGTACCCAGCATATATGTCATCAGGGATCTCAAACGTTGTATTTACCTCAGGCCTCTTTCCTCCCTTCTGTGGCCTTTTACCATCAGCCATTTTCTTCAGTTGAGGAATTTGAACAATCGAATTCTCTAAAGAAGTATGCAACTTTTCTTCGAGGAACGCTGCAAATGAGTTAAGTTGATGAGAACCTAGTGATTCAGCAGCTGACATGTGTACCTGTGAACAAAGTATAGTTGCGAGGAATTTGGAGAGGTCATATGCGTTCTCAGAAGGTTTTTCAAAATGAACAGGTTTGAGGAATTTGACCAGATGAGTCTTGAAGATTTTCACTAAGCGTTCTTTGTCTTAGGTTCCAGAGTTGCATAGATCGAAGATCCACACAATTGAGGAATCTTGAAGAAAAATGATGCTTAGAGAAACGAATCAAGAACAGATGACTTTGTGAGGTGTTCAGTGTGTGAAGATATGAAGAAAAACACTTTTGAAGATTTTGTAGATAATCATTCGAATCAACGAGGGCAGTAAAAGTAACTTTTATTTACCCTGGACGAAGAACACGACGAACTGGAGTGAGGAGATGTGAAGTTCGTCTGTGCAGATCTTCCACGCCCTAACTTGGCGGAGGAAGACGACTACGGCGGCGGCGGAGTGAAGATGTCCGCGGTCGGCGCGAGTACGTCGGCGACGAGGTCGAGGCAGTGAAGCTCTTCCTCACCGGTGGCGATGAAGTAGTGGCGGCACTAGGGTTTGAGAAGCTCGAGCTGGAGAGAGAGGTCGAGCGTAGTAAAAGAAGTGAGGAAGGGAAGGAGGGGTATTTATAGCCACGGTGAAAAAACTGCTCGCCCGAAGAAATTGGACGAACGTGCCCCTGACCCTTCTCATTCGCATGATATGTGTCACCCACGTAGTGAGAGGTGGAGATCGTGTTAGATTGTGGGTGAGCAGATAAGTGTATCGTGGGATGCGGAACGGTTTGAGCGTCAAGACCGAAAATTTCGATAAGATAGGTTTTAAAGTTCCGTTCGCAATTTCTTCAGCTGACAAGGACACAGTGAAGATTTTGAACGAGTTTCAAATAGAACGCACATGAAGAATTTGTGAACAGATTGGGTTGAGTATAGCATAGAGGAGAAGGGTCCGATCACATTCACTTAGCAGAAAAACCAACTTGAAGAAATAGCAATAAGTGAATGTTGTAGAGGACATGAACTCGTATGTCTATATATATAGCCAATGAAAAAATGACGGAACCAGTGAAGACTATGCAAAGTTGAAGAATATGAATAATTTGAGGAATTTCAACTTTTGGTGGTGGCGTGACCCACCGTATAAGAATGATGATTTCAGACACCGCGTACAATT
Organism: Triticum urartu; assembly: GCF_003073215.2. NCBI lineage: Eukaryota > Viridiplantae > Streptophyta > Magnoliopsida > Poales > Poaceae > Triticum > Triticum urartu. The sequence goes on from NC_053027.1 coordinate 216,339,783, forward strand.
ATTGTAGGGTTCTGAGAATCAAATTCTTCGTTAATTTCTTCACACTAAGAGTGTTATTATTCATTGATTGAAGAAAAACGTTTCTTCATGTGTAGAACATCTAAGTCATCAATTTTGCATAAGTGTTAGGATGAGTGTCCTTTTCAAAGAACATTCGAAGACTCTAAGATATTTAGCTCACACCGCAACTTACTAAATCTCTTCTCATCCAAGGGCTTTGTGAAGATATCGGCTAGCTGTTCTTCAGTCTTCACATGCTCAATAGAAATGTTGCCCTTCAACACATGATCACGAAGAAAATGATGACGAATCTAAATGTGCTTTGTCTTCGAGTGCTGAACTGGGTTGTGTGCAATCTTGATGGCACTCTCATTGTCACAGAAGAGGGGTACATTCTTCATGTTGACGCCGTAGTCCTTGAGAGTTTGCTTCATCCATAGCAATTGGGCACAGCAAGAACCAGCGGCAATGTACTCAGCTTCAGCAGTAGATAGTGATACGCAGTTCTGTTTCTTCGAGGACCAACAGACCAAAGATCGTCCGAGGAAATGACATGTACCAGATGTTGACTTGCGATCCACACGATCACCAGCATAGTCAGAGTCAGAATATCCAACAAGATCAAAAGCCGAGCCCTTGGGGTACCATAATCCAAGTGTTGGTGTGTGAGCTAGATATCGAAGAATATGCTTCACAGCCTTATGGTGTGATTCCTTCGGTGCAGCTTGAAATCGGGCACACATGCAAACACTAAGCATTATATCTGGCCTAGATGCACATAAGTATAATAAGGAACCTATCATGGAGCGGTATACCTTATGATCGAAGTCAATACCATTTTCATCAGTGCACAGATGGCCATTTGTGGGCATAGGAATTTTGACGCCTTTGCAATCTTGCATGCCGAATTTCCTCAGTACATCCTTGAGGTATTTCTCCTGAGATATGAATATGCCATTGTGTTGTTGACGAATTTGAAGACCTAAGAAGAATTTCAACTCTCCCATCCTAGACATTTGATATTCTTCACTCATCATATAGGCAAATTCATCACTATAACATTGGTCAGTACAGCCAAATATAATATCATCAACATATACTTGGCACACAAACAATTCACCATCATAAGATTTAGTGAAAAGAGTAGGGTCGAGTGAACCGGGTTTGAAGCCTTTCTTCATGAAGAGTTCCTTCAAAGTATCATACCAAGACCGTGGAGCCTGCTTGAGGCCATAGAGGGCCTTGTTGAGTCTGAAGACTTTGTCAGGATTCTTTGGATCTTCAAAACCTGGGGGTTGAGCAACATATACTTCTTCCTCAAGCTTACCATTGAGGAATGCACTTTTCACATCCATTTGATATAGAGTGATATCATGATGGTTAGCATAAGCAAGTAATATGCGAATAGCCTCAAGTCTAGCAACAGGTGCAAAAGTTTCATCGAAATCAATTCCTTCAACCTGTGTGTAGCCTTGAGCTACAAGCCGTGCCTTATTCCTCACCACAAGGCCATTTTCATCTTGCTTGTTGCGGTAGATCCACTTTGTGCCGATGATATTGTGCTTGCGAGGATCTGGACGTTTGACCAGTTCCCAGACATTGTTAAGCTCGAACTGATGTAATTCTTCTTGCATGGCCTGAATCCACTCAGGCTCCAGAAATGCTTCATCTACCTTAGTGGGCTCTGTAATAGAGACAAAAACATACTGCCCACAAAAGTTAGACAAATGTGAAGCTTTTGAGCGTGTGAGAGGACCTGGCGCTTTGATGTCATTGATGATCTTTTCAACTTGCACTTCTTTTGCAATGCGATGATGAGCTGGTTGTCGTTGAAGAATTTGATCAGTGTTTTCTTCAGCACCATTTTCTTCAGCATTTTCTTCAGGTGCATTAGCTCGACGTTCTCCATGTTCTGGAATGAATTCTTCAGCAGATTCTTCAGTAGGAATGACATCCTCAGTAGTCTTGAACTTGATAGTTTCCTCAGGTGCTGGTTCATCTATCACGGTAGGTAGGTGCTCTCTTTGCGAGCCATTAGTTTCATCGAACCGCACATCTACAGTTTCAACAACTTTGTGAAGAACGTTGTTGAAGACTCTGTAGGTGTGCGAGTCCTTTCCGTAACCAAGCATAAAACCTTCATGTGCTTTCGGTGCAAATTTTGAGTTGTGATGAGGATCTCTAATCCAACATTTAGCACCAAAGACTTTGAAATAACTTATATTGGGTTTCTTATCAGTGAGGAGTTCATAGGCAGTCTTTTTGAAGAATTTGTGAAGATATACTCTGTTGATGATGTGGCACGCAGTATCAATTGCCTCAGTCCAGAAACGATGAGGCGTTTTGTATTCATCAAGCAAAGTGTGAGCCATCTCAGCAAGAGTCCTGTTCTTGCGCTCCACGACGCCGTTCTGCTGAGGAGTGTAAGGAGCAGATAACTCATGAGTGATACCAAGTTCATCAAGATAGTCATCGAGACCAGAATTCTTGAACTCGGTGCCATTGTCACTTCTGATGTGCTTGATCTTCACACCAAAGTTGGTTGAAGCCCTCGAGGAAAATCATTTGAAGACTTCCTGCACTTCATGTTTGTAAGTAACAAGGTGTACCCATGTGTAACGAGAATAATCATCAACAATATCGAAGCCATATTGAGATGCTTCATTTGAGATAGCAGAATAATGATTAGGACCAAAGAGATCCATGTGAAGCAATTCAAATGGGCAAGTGGTGGTCATGATAGTCTTCGCTGGATGCTTGGCCTTGGTCATCTTCCCAGCTTCATAGGCTCCGCATAGGTGATCCTTGAGGAATTTGACATTCTCAATGCCAATGACATGCATCTTCTTCGCAAGCGTGTGCAAATTCCTCATGCCTGCATGACCAAGTCGTCGATGCCAGAGCCAGCCTTCTGAAGCTTTTGCAAGTAAGCACACGGCTGGTTGTGGTCCTGTAGAGAAATCAACAATATACAGGTCTCCTCTCCTAAAGCCTTCGAAGACTTTGGAATTGTCAACTTCCATAACCACAACACAACGGTACTTGCCAAAGACAACAACCATATCAAGATCACAAAGCATTGAGACAGACATAAGGTTGTATCCTAAGGACTCAACAAGCATGACTTTATCCATGTGTCGATCCTTTGTAATCGCAACCTTACCTAGACCCAATACCTGACTTTTGCCTTTGTCAGCAAAGATGATATGCTTCAGATGCGACGGAGATAATGGAGCATCCATCAATAGATTCTTGTCACCAGTCATGTGGTTTGTACATCCACTATCAAGGACCCACTCAGTGGCTTTGGGTTGATCATCCTGCAGATGAATTAGTGCAGCTTACAAACTCATATACTTCATCAGTGAAGAATATGACATCAATTCATCAGATCAATTTCATCAAGTAAAAGAACTGATAAAGCAATATGAGGACGTGAGAAATGAAAGTTCATTTCTTCATGATTAGCCTGCGTCCTACCAGGCATGCTCAGGTCTCCAGCAAATTCTTCAGACGATTACGTGCGTCTGGAGACCTGACCCTGCAGAAGAGATTAGTTCTTTTTCTTCACCACCCACATCTGAAGGGGTGGCAAAGAGTTCATCATTCTACGAGCTGCATACGAGAAGGATGGCATAGAAGCCAATCCATTTCGTTTCACATAAGATGGGTTAGAGTAAGCATATGAGTAAGCAGAGAAATTCTTCGAGGACTTATGGACATAATGATTTTAAGAATAATGCACATATCCATAATCCTTAGATCTTCCCTGCGTGACAGACGTGTTAGCACGATGATGTTCATATGAGGACTTTGCTTCATATGAGGAATTTGGTCCATATGAAGAATTTGATCTGGGGTTCCTATTCTTCACAGGTGGCGTCATGATGACATTCACCTGAAGATTTTCAAGACATCTTTTGGGAACCTAGATTTTCTTCATAGGGGAGCCGTTCCTGCAGTTAGTGCCAACATATCTAGCAAATACTTCACCATTCTGATTTTTGAATAGCTTATAGTTGGAGTCAATTGACTCATCATCAGAATGAGGAGATTCACATGCAAATCCAGATAAGTTAGATGGATCAACTGGAGGTCCCTTTGTAGCGACCCATGTAGTTTTGGGGTACTGCTCAGGCTTCCAATATGTACCATCAGCATTGAGTTTCCTCTCAAAGGCGATACCCTCTTTCCTAGGGTTCCTATTGAGGATCTGCTTTTTAAGCACATCACAAAGAGCCTGATGCCCTTTGAGGCTTTTGTACATGCCAGTCGTGTACAATTCCTTCAGCCCTGCATCGTCAGTGATACTAGCAATGTCCTCAGATGAGGAATTAGTGATGGCAGAGGCATGTGAAGAATTTGAAACATTAGCAGCATTTGAACATTCAGGTGAAGAATTAGCAGATTCACGTTCAATGCACTTCAAGCATGGAGGAACAAATTCTTCCTGAGATGTGCTGATTTGTTGAGCAAGTAATGAATCGCGCTCCTTCTGAAGATCTTCATAACTCACTCTTAGCTTCTCAAGGTCTTGCTTTCTTTGAAGAAATTCATAAGAAAGCTTCTCATGATCCGATAAGAGAGTGTTATGATGGCTTTGAAGTTTCTCATGCTTGGACTGAAGTCTCTGAAGATTTTCAGTCAAAGTTTCAGTGCGATCCATTTCTTCACCCAACATATCATCACTTTTATTTAGCATATAGTGAGCTTTTTCCAAAGCTCTTTGTTGTTTAGTAGCAAGGGAAGCAAGTTTAACATAGCTGGGTCCAAATTCATCACCAGATTCATCATCATTGGACTCGGATAGGTAGCATTCAGTTACATCAGCATCTTTTGCCATAAGGCATGATGCAGAAGATGATGATTCTGGTTCGAATGTCATCATTTTGAGAAATTCCTTGAAGTCCTCAAACCAAGGATCATGACAAGTTCGATGACCTTCATAGACCTCAGAGAGATGGTCACAGATGAGCTTCGCATGATCGAGATGCATGATATTCCTCAACTGATTTTGTGACAGGCTGGAGCAGATGACATCCTTCGCCGTGAGGTTGAGAAGAGTATACTTGCGAATGTCATCAGCATCCGCCATCTTGCACAGATCAGTCAGGCCAATCTCAGTGACGGTCCACAACTCGCTGTTCATCGCCATGAGGCGTTTCTTCATCATGGCCTTCCACTTGAGATACTCGTGACCGTCAAAGATGGGGCATGTCACCTTCGTCATACCTGCGGTCGACATAACTAAAACTCTAGGCGGTTAAACCAAAATCACATAGAACAAGGGAGTACCTTGCTCTGATACCAATTGAAAGTGCGTTATATCGACTAGAGGGGGGTGAATAGGCGATTTTTATGAAATTATTCACTGAGGAATTTACTGGTGAGGAAATTCCTTAGCGAAGTATTACTAGCAGCGGAATAAGTACTCAAAAGTAAACACAACAGAATACAAGCATAGTCATCATGATGAAAAGAAGACAGGCACAGAGTACAAGAAGCGTAATCACAGGATAACTCAGGATGAAGACAAACAGACTGAAGAAATTGAACTGAGGAAATTAAGAAAGTCTTCAGTCAAAGTCTTCAAACAGAGATATGAACAAACATACAACACAGTTATGAAGAAATGAAAGAGTTGAGGAAATAGAACCAGTAAGCTCGGTGAAGACAATGATTTGGTAGACCAGTTCCAACTGCTGTCTCAGTTATACGTCTGGTTGGAGCGGCTGAGTATTTAAACTCGAGGACACACAGTCCCGGACACCCAGTCAAGGACACTTAGTCCAAGACACCCAGTTCTCACCGTATTCTCCTTGAACTAAGGTCACATAGACCTCGTCCAATCACTCGTGGTAAGTCTTCAGGCGACTTCCAAACCTTCAAAAAGTTGGTCACTCGGCGATCCACAATTCCTCTTGGATGCTCTAGACCATGACGCCTAACCGTCTAGAAGAAGCACAGTCTTCAAAGGTAACAAGCGTCGGATCCACTCAGGATCAATCTCTTCAGTGATGCTCAATCACTTGGGTTTGTAGGTGTTTGGGTTTTGGGTTTTTGGTTTTTCCTCACTTGATGATTTTCGCTCAAAGTCCTCGGAGGATGGGTTGCTCTCAAATGACAAGTGTCAGTTTCTCTCGGAACAGCCAACCAGCTAGTGGTTGTAGGGGGCGGCTATTTATAGCCTAGGGGGCAGCCCGACATGATAAGACATAAATGCCCTTCAATGATATGACCGTTAGGTGGATAGATATTTTGGGACAGCTGGCGCATAGCACAGCAACGGTCAGAATTTTGAGCAGTAAAATCCTCAGGGCTATCATGTTCCTCACTGTGTAGGCAATCCACACTGGCGAATTCCTAACTCCTCAGTCAGGACAAATTCCTCAGAGACCAGAAGAACTTCGTCTCTGTCACTGAAGAAATTGACTGAACTGTATGAGATTTCCAATGGCTTCACTCGAAGGGATTGGTAGGTGTAGGATTTGAGTTGAGCATCACATGGAAAATTTTCCTTAGTATTTCCTCGACCCCCTTTAACAGTACGGTGTTTCCTATGACTCAAGAAAGAGAAAAACAAAACTATGGACACGAAAGTCTTCAAGCTTCATATTTCTCGCATGAATATCAAGTCTTCATGGACACACCAATTTCTTCACTTTCAAAGTCTTCATGAAAGTCTTCAGAAATACTAAAATCTTCAGTCGAAGATATTAATTTTTAGGGGTCGACTTTTCCTGTAAATATCAAACTCCTCATAGACTTATAGACCTGTGTACACTCACACACACATTAGTCCCTTAACCTATAAGTCTTCAATACACCAAAATCACTAAGGGGCACTAGATGCACTTACAGCTAGATGAATATTTCGTCGACTCCCCTAGGGTTCTAGAAATATTGGGGTATTTATAGAGCAAAGAGGCGGTCCGGGGGGGACCCGAGGTGGGCACAACCCACCAGGGCGCGCCTGGGTCTCCTGGCACTCCCTGGTGGGTTGTGCCTCCCTCGGGGCACCCCCAGGCGCAGCCAGGGCCCGCTGTGTTCCTTTTGGCCCATAAAAACTCTTCGTAAAGTTTCATGGCATTTGGACTCCGTTTGATATTGATTTTCCGCAATGTAAAAAACATGGAAAAAACAGCAACTGGCACTTGGCACTATGTCAACACGTCAGTACCAAAAAATGATATAAAATGACTATAAAATGATTATAAAACATCCATGATTGATAATATACAGCATGGAACAATCAAAAATTATAGATACGTTGGAGACGTATCAACATCCCCAAGCTTAACTCCTACTCGTCCTCGAGTAGGGAAGTGATAAAAACAGAATTTTTGATGTGGAATGCTGCCTAACATGTCATATCATATTTCTTTCTTTATAGCATGGACATTTGGACTTTTATATTGTTCGAAGCAATAGTCTAGTTTTGACATGATAATTTAAATACTCAAGCATATCAACAAGCAACCATGTCTTTCAAAATATCAACGCTAAAATAAGTTATCCCTAGCCCATCATGCTCAACCATTGATCCATTAATGAAACAAACTCGCATATTAGCTATGTCCAATACTCAAGTATGATCATATTGCCTCCTAGTTGGTGCTTTTTATAAGAGAAAATGGAGACTCAAATTCAAAATAAAAATTGCATAAAGTAAAAGATAGGCCCTTCGCAGAGGGAAGTAGGGATTTGTAGAGGTGCCAGAGCTCAAAGCAAAGAACTTAGAGATAAAAACATTTTGGGAGGTGTATCCATCCCACTGACGAAAACAACTTAGAGTTCCCAATACTTTCCATGCATAGATATATCATAGGTGGTTCCCAAACAGAAAAAAAAGTTTATTCCTTTTTCCACCATACTTTCACTTTCCATGGCTAACCGTATCCATGGGTGCCCTCCATACCAACACTTTCCAAGGAATTTATTATTTGACAACATAAAGTCAATTCATTTTTTGCATTTCGGGACTGGGCATCCCTAATACCTTTGCCTTACTCTCGTGCAATGACAAGTGAATAAACACTCGTCTTGAGAATAACACATCTAGCATGGAAAATATTAGCCACCCCTCATCGCTCCGCAAGCGAAACAAACAGACAAAAGAGAAGTTTATTTTTGAAAATTAGAAACGGCAGATGCAAATTTGCTTAGAACGACAAAAGAATACCGCATATAGGTAGATATCGTGGAGTCATGTGGCAAAACTGGTTAAAGGTTTTTGGATGCACAAGTAGTGATCATACTTAGTGCAAAATGAAGGCTAGCAAAAGATCGGGAAGCGACCAACTAAGAAACGAATAATTCTCATAAGCGAGCATTAAACATAACTAACACTGAATAGTGCACCATAAGTAGGATATAATTTCATTGCATAACTATTGAATTTTGTGCTTGCATAGGGAATCATAAACCTTAACACCAATATTCTTACTAAAGCATAATTACCCATCAAGATGACTCACATATCACATCATCATATCTCAAAACAATTACTAAGAATGAAGTTTATTTTGTCCAATGATCTTCATGGAAGTTTTTATTATATCCTTCTTGGATATCTACCACTTTGGGACTAATTTTCATATGTTGCTTTTCAAAACCTCAAACAAATATAAGTGAAGATCATGAGCATAATATTTCTTTCTCTCAAATTAATTTAAGTGAAGCAAGAGAGAATTTCTTGAAAATTTTACTAACTCTCAAATAAATCTAAGTGATGCAAGAGGGAATTTCTTCAAAAATACTAAAGCACACCATGCTCATAAAAAGATATAAGTGAAGCACTGGAGCAAGTCCATAGCTCATAAAACATTTAAGTGAAGCATAGAGAGAAATTCTAACAAGTCATGACATAATTTTGGCTCTCTCAAATAGGTGTGTCCAGCAAGGGATCAAGAATTAAAACACAAAATAAAAAAAGCAAAGACTCATATCATACAAGACGCTCCAAGCAAAAAACATAGTATGTGATGAATAAAAATATAGTTTCGAGTGAAATACCGATGGTCGTTAGAAGAAAGAGGGGATGCCACTCGAGGGCATCCCCAAGCTTAGTTGGTTGCTCATTTTTGGATAATAGCTAGGGATGTCGGGGCATCCCCAAGCTTAGGCTCTTCTATCCTTTATTCCTTCATCCATCACAAGATAACCCAAAACTTGAAAACTTCAATCACACAAAACTCAACAAAACCTTCGTGAGATTCGTTAGTATAAGAATAATTAATCACTACTATAAGTGCTATATCAAACCAATTCTTATTTTGTTCTTGTATTATATCTACTGTATTCCAACTTTTCTATGGCAAAAACTCATCAAAGAAAACCATAGAGCCATCAAAATAAGCACACAACACAAAGAAAACAGAATCTGTCAAAACAGAACAGTCTGTAGCAATCTGACTATTTTGAATACTTCTGTAACTCCAAAAATTCTGAAACATTAGGAAGACCTGAGCAATTTGTATATTGATCTACTTCAAGTGGAATGGGTATTTTATTGCTCTCTGGTAAAAAATGAAAATTAATTTCGTGAGCATAAAAGTTTCTGTTTTTTCAGCAAGATCAAACACCTTTCACCCAAGAAGATCCTAAAGGCTTTACTTGGCACAAACACTAATTAAAACATAAAAAATACAATCATAACAGTAGAATAATTGTGCTAACACACAAAAGCAGGAAACAAAAGGCAAAAATAAAATTTATTCATTGGGTTGCCTCCCAACAAGCACTATAGTTTTACGCCCTTAGCTAGGCGTAAAGTAAGGATCTAAGTTTTGTCATCTTTGGTTCGAGATCCATAATATGCCCTCATGATTGATTCATATGGTGGCCTAATTCTTGTTCTAGGAAAGTGTTCCATGCCCTTCCTCAAAGGAATTGGAACTTAATATTGCCTTCTTTCATATCAATCACGGCACCGATAGTGCGTAAAAACGGTCTACCTGGAATAATTGGACAAGAAGAATTGCAATCAAAATCAATAACAATAAAATCTATGGGCATATAATTCCTGTTTGCAAGAATAATAACATCAATAATTCTTCCCACAGGCTTTTTAATAGTATAATCCGCCAAGTGCAAATTCAAAGAACACGATTCAAGATCGGTAAGACCAAGCACATCACATAAAGATTTCGGAATAGTGGAAACACTAGCACCCAAGTCACACAAAGAAAAACACTCATAATTTTTCATCTTGACTTTGATAGTAGGTTCCCATTCATCATGCAATTTTCTAGGAATTGAAACTTCTAATTCCAACTTTTCTTCAAAAGCTTTCATCATAGAATCAACAATATGTTTAGTAAAAGCTTTATTTTGTTCATAAGCATGGGGTGAATTTATCATGGATTGCAAAAAATAAATACAATCAATCAAAGAGCAACTATCATCATTAAAGTGTTTGTAATCTGAAAGAGTGGGCACATCAGTAGCAAAAGTTTTGACCTCTTCAAACCCACTTTTATCAATTTCCTCAACAAGATTTTCACCCTCCGAAATATTGGGACGCCAACCTAAAGTTGAATCTTCTCTAGTCCCTTTTTCATCAATATTAACTTTACTAAACAAGGAATCAATATAAGAAACACCAATCATTTTAAGATCTTCATCACTTTTGTGAAAGAAATCACTAGAAAACGCTTTTTCTAAAAATTCTCTTTTAGCTCTAAGCATAGTGGTTCTTTTCTTACTTTCATCCATAGAAACATAAAGAGCTTTTATTGATTTATCAACTTTAGGCACAAAATTTTTCATCTTGAGATTTTCCACATCATGAGCAATTATGTCAACACTTCTAGACATATCATCAATCTTACTCTACTTTTCTTCTATGGAAGTGTTGAAAACTTTTTGTGTATTGATAAATTCTTTAATATTGTTCTCAGGATCAGAGGTGTTCCTATTATTATTATAAGATTGATTTCCACAGGAATTACCATAAGTATTAGAGGAATTACTAGGAAAAGACCTAGGATTAAAATTACCTCTATAAGCATTGTTGTTGAAATTTTTTCGAGAGATAAATTCACATATATTTCATCACTATTTTGCTCAATCAAAGTAGACAAAAGGCATATCATTAAAATCAATGGGAGCACTTCTACTAGCAACCAATTTCACGAGAGCATCAACTTTTTCACTCAAAGAAGGAATTTCATCAACATAATTAACTTCTTTTACTAGTAGGAGCCCTTTTGGTATGCCATTGCGAATAATTTGCCATAATATTATCAAGAAATTTGGTGGCTTCACCCAAAGTAATTTCCATAAAAGTACCACCCGCGGTGGCATCTAAAAGATTACGAGAAACAAAATTCAACCCCGCATAAATTTTTTGTATGATCATCCAAAGATTTAACCCATGAGTTGGGCAATTCCTTAGCATCATTTTCATCCTTTCCCAAGATTGTGCAACATGCTCATCTTAAAGTTGCTTGAAATTCATGATCAGGGTTCTAAGGGAAATAATTTTGCAGGCAGAAAATACTTAGTGATAAAAGCATCTTTGCACTTGTTCCAAGAATCAATACTATTGCGAGGCAAAGAAGAGAACCAATTTTTTGCAGAATCACGCGAAGAAAACGGAAATAATTTGATCTTGAACACATCATTGTCCATATCTTTTTTCTTCTGCATATCGCATAATTCCACGAAGGTATTAAGATGGGATGCGACATCGTCATTAGGAGTACCGGAAAATTGGTCTTTCATGACAAGATTCAAGAAAGCGGTATTAATATCACAAGTCTCTGCACTAGTGGCGGGAGGAGCAAGTGGAGTGCCGATAAAATCATTGTTGTTGTTATTTGAGAAATCACATAACTTGGTGTTCTCTTGAGTCATGATGACCAAACAACAACATTGCACTCAAAAACAGATCCGGCAAGAAAATGACGAACGGAAAAAGAGGGGCGAATAAAACGGCAAATTTTTGTGAAGTGGGGGAGAGGAAAACAAGAGGCAAATGGCAAATAATGTAAATTGCAAGGAGATGAGATTTGTGATTAGGAACCTGGTATATTTTGAAGATCCTCACCAGCAACGACGCAGAAATTCCTTTTGATGTCGCTTGAAGCTACGTCGGTATTTCCCCAAAGAGGAAGCGATGATGCAGCACATCGGCGGTAGGTATTTCCCTCAGATATGAAACCAAGGTTATCAAACCAGTAGGAGAACCAATCAACACAACGTAAACAACACCTGCACACAAATAACAAATCCTCGCAACCCGACGTGTTAAAGGGGTTGTCAACCCTTTCGGGTAACAGTGCCAGAAATTGGTGCGTGACGGGAGAAAGTTGTGATAGATTGAATAAATAGATCGCAAATAAAATAATGTGCAGCATAGTATTTTTTAAGTTTTTGGTTTAGTAGATCTGAAAATAAAAGCAAATAAAAACAGATTGCAAAGGTAAATAATATGAGAAAGAGGCCCGGGGGCCATAGGTTTCACTAGTGGCTTTTCTCGAGAAAAATAGCAAAGCTGTGGGTGAACAAATTACTGTTGGGCAATTGATAGAACTTTAAATACCCATGACGATATCTAGGCAATGATCATTATATAGGCATCACGTCCAAGATTAGTAGACCGACTCCTGCCTGCATGTACTACTATTACTCCACACATCGACCGCTATCCAGCATGCATCTAGTGTATTAAGTTCATGGAGAAATAGAGTAATGCAATAAGAACGATGTCATGATGTAGACAAGATCTATTTATCTAGAGATAGACCCCATCATTTTATCCTTGGTAGCAATGATACATACATGTTGTTTCCCTTTCTGACACTGGGATCAAGCACTGTAAGATCGAACCCACTACAAAGCACCTCTTCCCATTGCAAGATAAATAGATCAAGTTGGACAAACAAAACTGTAACATCCCAAATTTTCAATTTGGAATGTTATACATTAGGTCATCATGCATATCATATTTTATTTTGCTTTTGGTTTTGATCCTAGAAAATCCTAAGCAACTCAAGGACCCACGGAGAGAGTTGGGGATTTCGTTATTTACATATTTGAGTTTTCTCAAATTATGTAAACAGGATCATTTGATTTTATTTATTTTATCATCAATTATTTCTATTACAAAAATATGAGAGCGGGAATAAAATGACTTTCCCAAAATATAGAAATATTGAGTATTTAATAAAAAAATCAAATAAGTTTTATTTCGGAGTTTTTCGGTATTTTTATTTGAATTTAGGAAAAATGCAGCGTTTTTTCAAAGTTGTAGTTTGGGCCCAGATAAATGTTCACTTTATCGGGCTTGATTTTAGGAACCCGGCAAAATTTATTTCGTGATTTTTGGAGTCCGTTTAGTATTTCTTTTTATTTTTCTTCCGAGCGGATTTAAAAAAAAAACCGGAACCGACTCCGGGCCGTACCCGGCCAGGACTCCCTGGCCTGGGGCCTTTATAAGCCGCCCGAGGCCCGACCGAGAGAGCCGCCCCAGCCAGCCGAAACCCTAGCCGCACGCCTTTAGCCGCCGCCGCCGCCGGAGCGCGCGCCTTTCGAGGTTCGCCGCCGCCTCGTTTTCCGTGCTGTTTTTTTAAAATAAAAAAATTCTGTTCGTCGTTTTTCTTTTTCGTCGGATTTTTCCGCGGTTATTTTCTGATCGCGATTTTTCGTTTTAGTATAACTTTTCGCTCGTTTATCGGAATCAGGCGATTCAAGCGCCTGGAGTTTCGTCTCGAAACCCTCTTTCCGAATAATCAACTTAAACAGTTTTTGCTACTGTAAAATTTTCCCTAGATCCAGATTACTAGACGAAGTTGTTTTCTTTCGCCGTTTGATTTCTTTTGCTTCGTTCGATTTGATTCTTTTTGCCAACCAGGGTTCTTAAGTTGAACTTTCTGGTTAGATCTTCTATTTGAGTTTTACCTGTGCATTAGATGAGTACTTATTGTATGCTTGTTGTTTGTCTGCGATAGAATACCCGGAGTGCGCCGCCTGTTACTTCGAATCTCTAGGTTTCGCGGATCATCCAGCAAGGCAAGTAACACTTTGATCATACCTTTTCTACAACCCAGTTTTATTGCATTAGATCAATCCTCACACATTGCATGATTAGGATCAAATTAAATTGTGGGATGGGAAGTAGATGAGGTAGTACCTATTACCTGTTTATTATCAAACCCTTGGGAGTTACTTCTACGTTTGCTTATTATGCCATGCTATGCTAGTAGACGTGGATTGGGTGAGTGATATCCATGACAGATGTGAGATTGATAATTAAGGGTTTATTTAAGGTGGCAACCTAACACACATCTGGGTGGATTGAGGCACCTGGGGTTACCAGGACTTGCCTGTTTTTCTTTGGACCGCCACCCAGGCCCAAAGGGATCATAAGATTATTCATACTAGAAACTTCTGTGTGCAGCCACAAGCCAATATGGGCTCTGGCATAGTTGACTAAGTTGTGCAAACTCTTACGGGTAGACTAGCAGATGTAGGGGAAAGTAGGTGTACCGGTCTACCCACATGTAAGGTGATAGCGCTTCTGAAAGACTGTGTCTCGGTCATCCGTCTTCTCAAACACCCTGTAGTGCGAGAAACCAAACGGAGGCGATCGAGTCTTGTGGGGAAAAGTGCGCAAACCTCTGCAGAGTGTATAAACTAATCATGGTTAGCCGTGTCCCCGGTTATGGACATCTTGAGTATCTAGTACCTGGATTATCATGTGAATCTCAACATGTTACTCTAAATTAATTTTGATGGGTTTTAATGATGTTACTTAATTGGGATTGAGGATGCTGTCAACCATTCTCAATGTTTAACAACCACCATGATAGTAATTAATTTTATTCCTTTGAAGTAGGGAAAAATTGGCTTTACACAAAAACTGTAACCATAGAGCTTTCCACCAGCCAAATATGCATATAGTATAGTTGTTGCATTCCATTATTCTCTATGTGTTACCTTGCCAGCATATTCCATGTGCTGACCCGTTTCCGGGCTGCAACGTTAATGTTGCAGACTTTTCAGACGACGATTAAGGAGTTTTAGGTCGTGGTTCTATACTCAGTGATGCCGTTGGAGTTGATGGACTCACTTATCTTCCAAGCCTTCCGCTGTTATCGTTACTAGATGGCCTTAAGCCATATTTATTGTAATAAGTTCTCTTTTGAGACACTCAATGTAATAAGTGTGTGATTGCTACTCTGCTATAAATCCTCCGAGTACTGTGTGGTGTCAGCATTACTGATCCAGGGATGACACCGGAGCACAGAGATCAGACTGTTTGAGGTCTGGTCGCTACAGAGATGGTATCAGAGCACATGCTGATTGTAGGACATGACCACTAAGCTAAAGACCTACATCACTACTCACTCTCTTCTCTTCTGACTTCTCATCTTTTCTACTCTTTAGGATGGCAGATGCAAGGAACAAGTTCACCCAACCAGATGAAGATACCCCCTTTGGATGCCACTTGAAGGAAGTCACTAGATACCTGAACATAGGAATACCAAGCTTCACGGGAACCTACAACGCCACTTTACCTGAAGAAGAGCGCTGGATGATTGAAGTTCAAGTTCCAGGAAGGACGTTCATGCCAGTCACTGAGCCCATAGAGTTTTCTTTTGATGCACCAACTTGGAGTCTAGGAAAGAGTATGGCAGCTCACATCGCCATGGGACGCATTGGAGAAGTCTACCGCAAGGATCTCAAGGATACTATCTACCAGATTTGTGGGCGCCGAGATGAACACTGGGAGATGATCAGCACCAGGAAAGATAGATCAATTGCAGCTTTTATCCAGGAGTTAAACCAGCACATTCGACGACAGGAGAATCAGATGTGCGCCGACATGATAGATCTGAAGAAGGCTAAGACTAGAATCAAGGAACTAGAGGAAGAACTCAAGGCTACACGCGAAGATTATGAAGAAGAAATTGAAGTATTGGTGGAGAAGAATGACGATCTGATCAAGAAGATTGGAATATTTATGGGAGGCCCGACACCAGTAGATAAAGATGAAGAACCCAAGGAGATTAGCCCGGAAGACTACATCATCATCGACGGCACCGACTCGGAACAAGATAGTAGCGATGATGTCCATGTTGATGAAGCAGGAGCAGATATCATGGAGTCTACAACCGTAGAATATTTCTAGTAGACCACCTCATCAGTAGTAGTAGTCCACCATGTAAATATAGTAGTCCGAGCACTTTTGCGATAGTTAGATCGATTGTATGCCTTTGTTTGATTGATTGAAGTGAATTGTGTGCTTTTGCCTCATGTGCATATGGGTAGTGTTTTCTCTTTAGACCCCTCTATTCTTATATCTCATCTTTTCTAAACCCTCAGATGCCTCCGAGACGTGACCCCGGATTTGCTTTTCCGCCAGAGCTCACCCAGTTGATCCAGCAGCAGAACACCTTGATGCAGTTGCTAGTTCAGAATCAGAATCAGGGGAACAACAACAACAACAACCCACCACCACCACCACCTATTGACCACTTATCCCGTTTTCTTAGGCTGAATCCACCGGTGTTTTCCAGTAGCACCGAGCCAATAGTAGCAGATGATTGGCTCCGCAAGATATCTAGGGACTTGACCATAGCAGGATGCACAGATGTGGAGAAGGTGAAGTTTGCCGCACATCAGTTAGAAGGACCCGCAGCATCTTGGTGGGAGAATTTCACAGCCACCTTCCCAGTCGACACTGTCACATGGGACCAGTTTCAGCAAGCTTTTCGTACCGCCCATGTTTCAGCAGGAGCAATGGCCATGAAGAAGCGTGAGTTTCGTAACTTGCGCCAAGGAGGACGGACAGTTGGCCAGTATGTGGAGGAGTTTAGTAAGCTAGCACGTTATGCCCCAGATGACGTTGCTACAGATGCAGCTAAGCAGGAGAAATTCCTGGAAGGATTAAATGATGAATTGAGCATGCAGTTGATGGTAGCCACCTTCAACAACTACCAGGAGTTGGTAGATCGTGCTCTTATGATTGAAGGGAAGCAGCAGCAAATTGAGAACCGCAAGAGGAAGTATGGACAAGGAAAGTATAATTAAGGAGCTCAGCAGAAGCCTCGTTTTACCCCTAGACCAGGAGGACATTTTCAGCATACCCATGGAGTAGGTAGCTCGCACAATCACAATGGCACCAAGAATGGTAATGGGAATGGAGGAAGTAATGGACAGAACCGCAGCACCCCATCAACCCCAGCCAAGAAGGACTTGAGCCACGTCACTTGCTATAAGTGTTCGAAGCCAGGACATTATGCAAATGACTGTCCTGAAGGACAAAACGGCAATGGAAGTTCTGGAAAGAAGCCGAACCCTTTCAATAGGGGACAGGTGAACCACGTTAATGTGGAGGAGGTTGAAGCTCAGCCCGATGCAGTAATAGGTAAGTTTTTGGTTAAGTCATTTACTGCACTCGTTCTTTTTGATACTGGTGCATCGCATTCATACATATCAAGGGGATTTGTGGAAAAGTATAGTCTGCCCACTAGGATTCTTAAAACACCTATGCTAGTAAGCTCACCAGGAGCGGAGTACATGGCCAGTCAAGGATGTTTTCAAGTGCCATTAAGTATAGGAAGGCATGTTTTCCCAACGGATTTAATTATTTTGGAATCCCAAGGTCTGGATGTGATTCTTGGTATGGATTGGCTGTCGATGTATGGAGGAAACATCGATTGCGCCAGTAAGACAATTTTGCTCACAACGCCAGAAGGAAGAAGGATCAAGTATGTATCCCGGCATGCGCCAAACCGGACACAAGTAAATTCCTTATCAGGAGTTGTGCAGGAGGAAGTAACGGTGGTAAAGGATTTTCCAGATGTATTTCCCGAAGAGTTGCCAGGCATGCCACCGGATAGAGACATTGAGTTTTTGATTGAGCTTTTGCCAGGCACTGGGCCAATATCAAAGAGACCATATAGGATGCCAGCAAAAGATTTGGTGGAAATTAAGAAGCAGATTAAGGAGTTACTGGATAAGGGATATATTCGCCCAAGTTCTTCGCCTTGGGGATCGCCAGTACTTCTAGTGGAGAAGAAGGATGGATCGTTAAGGATGGTTGTTGGTTATCGAGGATTGAACGAAGTAACGATCAAGAACAAGTACCCACTACCAATAATCAACGATCTGTTTGATCGGTTGCAAGGAGCTAAAGTGTTTTCCAAGATCGATTTGCGATCAGGATACCACCAGTTGAAGATTCGAGAACAGGATATACCTAAGACAGCATTCACCACAAGATATGGACTGTATGAGTATACCGTTATGTCATTTGGACTGACTAACGCGCCTGCCTATTTTATGAACATGATGAACAAAGTGTTTATGGAGTTTTTGGATAAGTTCGTCGTAGTGTTCATTGATGATATCCTGGTTTATTCGAGGGATGAAGAGGAGCATAAGGAGCATTTGCGTTTGGTACTTGGAAAGCTCAGAGAACACCAATTATATGCCAAGTTCAGCAAATGTGAGTTTTGGTTGAAGGAAGTAGGATTCCTCGGACATGTTATATCTGGAGAAGGTATAGCAGTAGATCCCGCTAAAGTCGAAACCGTGACCAAGTGGGAAGCACCAACAACAGTTGGAGAGATCCGGAGTTTTCTTGGACTCGCAGGATACTACCGGAGATTTATTGAGAATTTCTCAAAGATTGCAAAGCCTATGACGGAGTTGTTGAAGAAGGATACTAAGTTCAAATGGACAGAGGATTGTGAGGCAAGTTTCCAGGAGTTGAAGAAATGTTTGGTTACCTCACCAGTGTTGATTTTGCCAGATCAAACCAAGGATTATGAGGTGTATTGCGACGCTTCACGTCGAGGACTTGGAGCAGTGCTTATGCAGGAAGGAAGAGTTGTTTCGTATGCTTCACGATAACTGAAGCCCCACGAATTGAATTACGCTACGCATGATTTGGAGTTAGCAGCCGTAGTGCATGCACTGAAGACATGGAGACATTTCCTCATTGGAAATCATTGTGAGGTGTACACGGATCATAAGAGTTTGAAGTACATTTTCACACAGAAGGAGTTGAACCTCAGACAAAGGATATGGTTGGAGCTTATCAAGGATTATGATATGAAATTGCATTATCATCCCGGAAAGGCTAATGTAGTAGCTGATGCATTAAGCCGCAAGAGCCATGTCAATACGTTAATGACGGGAGAAATACCCAATGAGTTAGCAGAAAATCTTCGTGAACTATGTGTGGAAATAGTTCCGAGAGGCTATGTAGCAGCACTAGAGATTCAGTCAACTTTGATGGATAGAATCAGAGAAGCTC
This sequence comes from Triticum urartu, assembly GCF_003073215.2. Taxonomy (NCBI): domain Eukaryota; kingdom Viridiplantae; phylum Streptophyta; class Magnoliopsida; order Poales; family Poaceae; genus Triticum; species Triticum urartu. Next base: position 216,359,056 of record NC_053027.1, read on the forward strand.
AAAAAACGGATAAAGAGGTTGCCGCTATAAAGGAGAAACCGAGCAAAGGAAAAGCTAAAGGATTTCGAGAGGATGAGCATGACATCCTATGGTTTGAAGACCGTGTTTACGTGCCCAATGACCCGGAGATCCGAAAGTTGATTCTGCAAGAGGCACATGACTCACCGTATTCGATTCACCCAGGAAGTACCAAGATGTATTTGGATTTGAAGGATATTTTCTGGTGGACCGGAATGAAAAAAGATATTGCGGAGTATGTAGCAGTTTGTGATGTATGTCAGAGAGTAAAGGCAGAGCATCAGAAGCCAGCAGGATTGTTGCAACCATTGCCGATACCCGAATGGAAATGGGATAAGCTAGGTATGGATTTTATCACGGGATTGCCAAGGACTCGTTCAGGCTATGACTCGATTTGGGTTGTAGTTGATCGATTGACGAAGGTAGCACATTTCATCCCAGTAAAGACCACTTACACCAGTGCTAAGTTGGCAAAGATATACATGACCAGGATCGTTTGTCTGCATGGAGTTCCGAGGAGTATCAGATAGAGGAACACAGTTTACCTCAAAGTTCTGGAAGCAGTTGCATGAGATTTTGGGTACCAGGTTAGAATTTAGTACATCTTTTCACCCGCAGACAGATGGACAGACTGAGAGAATCAATCAGATTTTGGAAGATATGCTGAGAGCTTGTGCGCTAGATTATGGATCTAGTTGGGATGATAATTTGCCGTATGCAGAGTTTTCTTACAATAATAGCTATCAGACTAGTTTGAAGATGGCACCTTTCGAAGCTTTGTACGAAAGGAGGTGCAGGACACCGTTGCCATGGGACGAAGTTGGAGACCGCCAGTTGTTTGGAACAGATCTGATCAAAGAGTCTGAACAGAAAGTGAAGTTGATTCGCGATAGGCTCAAGGTAGCCCAGCCCAGGCAGAAGAGCTACGCAGATTCTAAACGCAAGGAGACAGTTTACGAAGTCGGAGATAGAGCTTATCTTCGAGTATCCCCACTTCGAGGGATTAAGCGCTTTGGAGTTAAGGGGAAGTTAGCGCCACGATTTGTAGGACCATATCGAGTTTTGGAGCGTATGGGAGAAGTGGCCTACAAGTTGGAATTGCCAGAAGGATTGGCCGGAGTGCATGATGTGTTCCACGTTTCTCAGTTGAAGAAGTGTCACGCGGAGATGGCCGACATACCTTTGAGAGACACAGTACCATTAGAAGCAATTCAGTTGGATAACAATTTGACCTATGAGGAGAAACCAGTCAAGATCCTCGAGTTTGCCAGCCGAGTTACTCGCAGCAAGGTTATCAAGTTTTGCAAAGTTCAATGGAGCCACCACACGGAGGATGAAGCCACCTGGGAGCGAGAGGAAGATTTTCTCAAGGACCACCCTCACCTATTTTCTAGCCAACCCGAATCTCGAGGGCGAGATTCATCTTAAGGGGGGTAGGTTTGTAACATCCCAAATTTTCAATTTGGAATGTTATACATTAGGTCATCATGCATATCATATTTTATTTTGCTTTTGGTTTTGATCCTAGAAAATCCTAAGCAACTCAAGGACCCACGGAGAGAGTTGGGGATTTCGTTATTTACATATTTGAGTTTTCTCAAATTATGTAAACAGGATCATTTGATTTTATTTATTTTATCATCAATTATTTCTATTACAAAAATATGAGAGCGGGAATAAAATGACTTTCCCAAAATATAGAAATATTGAGGATTTATTAAAAAAAATCAAATAAGTTTTATTTCGGAGTTTTTCTGTATTTTTATTTGAATTTAGGAAAAATGCGCGTTTTTCAAAGTTGTAGTTTGGGCCCAGATAAATGTTCACTTTATCGGGCTTGATTTTAGGAACCCGGCAAAATTTATTTCATGATTTTTGGAGTCTGTTTAGTATTTCTTTTTATTTTTCTTCCGAGCGGATTTTTTTTTAAAAAAGAACGGAACCGACTCCGGGCCGTACCCGGCCAGGACTCCCTGGCCTGGGGCCTTTATAAGCCGCCCGAGGCCCAACCGAGAGAGCCGCCCCAGCCCAGCCGAAACCCTAGCCGCCGCCGCCGCCACCCGCCGCCGCCGCCGGAGCGCGCGCCTTTCGAGGTTCGCCGCCGTCTCGTTTTCCATGCTATTTTTAAAAAAAAAATAAAAATAAATTTCTGTTCGTCGTTTTTCTTTTTCGTCGGATTTTCCGCAGTTATTTTCTGATCGCGATTTTCGTTTTAGTATAACTTTTCGCTCGTCTATCGGAATCAGGCGATTCAAGCGCCTGGAGTTTCGTCTCGAAACCCTCTTTCCGATTAATCAACTCAAACAAGTTTTTGCTACTGGAAAATTTTCCCTAGATCCAGATTACTAGAACGAAGTTGTTTTCTTTCGCCGTTTGATTTCTTTTGCTTCGTTCGATTTGATTCTTTTTGCCAACCAGGGTTCTTAAGTTGAACTTTCTGGTTAGATCTTCTATTTGAGTTTTACCTGTGCATTAGATGAGTACTTATTGTATGCTTGTTGTTTGTCTGCGATAGAATACTCGGAGTGCGCCGCCTGTTACTTCGAATCTCTAGGTTACGCGGATCATCAGCAAGGCAAGTAACACTTTGATCATACCTTTTCTACAACCCAGTTTTATTGCATTAGATCAATCCTCACACATTGCATGGTTAGGATCTAATTAAACTGTGGGATGGGAAGTAGATGAGGTAGTACCTATTACCTGTTTATTATCAGACCTTTGGGAGTTACTTCTACGTTTGCTTATTATGCCATGCTATGCTAGTAGACGTGGATTGGGTGAGTGATATCCATGACAGATGTGAGATTGATAATTAAGGGTTTATTTAAGGTGGCAACCTAACACACATCTGGGTGGATTGAGGCACCTGGGGTTACCAGGACTTGCCTGTTTTTCTTTGGACCGCCACCCAGGCCCAAAGGGATCATAAGATTATTCATACTAGAAACTTCCGTGTGCAGCCACAAGCCAATATGGGCTCTGGCATAGTTGACTAAGTTGTGCAAACTCTTACGGGTAGACTAGCAGATGTAGGGGAAAGTAGGTGTACCGGTCTACCCACATGTAAGGTGCTAGCGCTTCTGAAAGACTGTGTCTCGGTCATCCGTCTTCTCAAACACCCTGTAGTGCGAGAAACCAAACGAAGGCGATCGAGTCTTGTGGGGAAAAGTGTGCAAACCTCTGTAGAGTGTATAAACTAATCATGGTTAGCCGTGTCCCTGGTTATGGACATCTTGAGTATCTAGTACCTGGATTATCATGTGAATCTCAACATGTTACTCTAAATTAATTTTGATGGGTTTTAATGATGTTACTTAATTGGGATTGAGGATGCTGTCAACCATTCTCAATGTTTAACAACCACCATGATAGTAATTAGTTTTATTCCTTTGAAGTAGGGAAAAATTGGCTTTACGCAAAAACTGTAACCATAGAACTTTCCACCAGCCAAATATGCATATAGTATAGTTGTTGCATTCCATTATTCTCTATGTGTTACCTTGCCAGCATATTCCATGTGCTGACCCGTTTTCGGGCTGCAACGTTAATGTTGCAGACTTTTCAGACGACGATTAAGGAGTTTTAGGTCGTGGTTCTATACTCAGTGATGCCATTGGAGTTGGTGGACTCACTTATCGTCCAAGCCTTCCGCGGTTATCGTTACTAGATGGCCTTAAGCCATATTTATTGTAATAAGTTCTCTTTTGAGACACTCGATGTAATAAGTGTGTGATTGCTACTCTGCTATAAATCCTCCGAGTACTGTGTGGTGTCAGCATTACTGATCCAGGGATGACACCGGAGCACAGAGATCAGACTGTTTGAGGTCTGGTCGCTACAAAAACCCAAATATCAGAGAAGAAATACAAGGCTATAAGAGATCATGCATAAAAGAGATCAAAGAAACTCAAATACTTTCATGGATATAAAAAGATAGATCTGATCATAAACTCAAAGTTCATTGATCCCAACAAACACACCGCAAAAGAGTTACATCATAAGGATGTCTAAGAAACCATTGTATTGAGAATCAAGAGAGAGAGAGAGATGAATCCATCTAGCTACTAACAACAGACCCGAAGGTCTACAAAGAACTACTCACGCATCATCGGAGAGGCACCAATGGAGGTGGTGAACCCCATCCAAGATGGTTTCTAGATTGGATCTGGTGGTTCTGGACTCTACGGTGGCTGGATGAATATTTCGTCGACTCCCTTAGGGTTCTAGAAATATTGGGGTATTTATAGAGCGAAGAGGTGGTCCGAGGGCACCCGAGGTGGGCACAACCCACCAGGGCGCGCCTGGGCATCCTGGCGCGCCCTGGTGGGTTGTGCCTCCCTTGGGGCACCCCCAGGCACAGTTAGGGCCCGTTGTGTTCCTTTTGGCCCATAAAAATTCTCCGTAAAGTTTCGTGGCATTTGGCCTCCGTTTGATATTGATTTTCTGCGATGTAAAAAACATGGAAAAAACAACAACTGGCACTTGGCACTATGTCAATAGATTAGTACCAAAAAATGATATAAAATGACTATAAAATGATTATAAAACGTCCATGATTGATAATATAACAGCATGGAACAATTAAAAATTATAGATACGTTGGAGACGCATCAGTAAGCATATGAATAAGCAGAGAAATTCTTCGAGGACTTATGAACATAATGATTTGAAGAATAATGCACATATTCATAGCCCTTATGCTTTCCCTGCGAAACAGAAGTGTTAGCACGATGATGTTCATACGAGGACTTGGATTCATATGAGGAATTTGATTACTGTGAGGAATTTGGTCCATATGAGGACTTGGATCCATATGAAGACTTTGGTCCATATGAAGAATTTGATCTGGGGTTCCTAATCTTCACATGTGGTGCCATGATGAGATTCACCTGAAGACTTTCAAGGCATCTTTTGGGAACCCAGATTTTCTTCATAGGGGGACCGCTCCTGCAGTTAGTTCCAACATATCTAGCAAATACTTCATGGTTCTGATTTTTGAATAGTTTATAGTTGGAGTCAAATGACTCATTAGAAGAATATGAAGATTCACATGTAAAGCCAGATAAAGTGGATGGATCTACGGGAGGTCCTTTCGCAGCAACCCTTGAGGTTTTGGGATACTGCTTAGGTTTCAAGTAGGTCCCATCAGCATTGAGTTTCCTCTAAAAGGCAATATCCTCTTTCCTAGGGTTCTTGTTGAGGATCTGCTTTTTAAGCACAAACAAAGAGTCTGATGCCCTTTGAGGCTTTTGCATGCCTGTCACATACAATTCCTTCAACCCTGCATTGTTAGTGATACTAGTGGTATCCTCAGATGAGGAATTTGTGACCATAGAGGTAGTTGAAGAATTTGCAGCAATAGAAGCATTTGAGCTTTCAGGTGAAGAATTAGCAGATTCATGTTCAATGCATTTCAAACATGGTGGAATGAATTCATCCTGAGCAGAACTGGTCTGTTGAGCAAGCAATAAATCACATTCCTTCTGAAGATCTTCGTAACCCACCCTTAGCTTCTCAAGATCTTGCTTTCTTTGAAGAAATTCATAAGAAAGTTTCTCATGATTAGCTAAGAGAGTGTTATGATGACTTTGAAGGTTGTCAAACTTAGACTGAAGTCTCTGAAGAATTTCAGTCAGAATTTGAGTTCTATTCATTTCCTCACCCAACAGGTCATTGCTTTTTTCTAGCATATTTTGAACCTTTTTAAAAGCCTTTTGTCATTTCATAGCAATCTTAGCAAGTTTAGAATAGCTAGGCTTGAGGTTTTCATCATATTCATCCTCACTTGATTCAGAGGAGGGATATTTGAGTACCTTGGCACCTTTTACCATGAAGCAATAGGTCGCGGCGTAGTCATCATCGCCGTCGTCAGCAGTGTTGGGGAAGTCATTTTCCTCAGAGTTGAAGATGGACTTGCTGACGAAAGCAGTTGCGAGAGATAGGATCTCCACACCAGAGTATGACTCCTCAGATGCCTCATCTTCCTCATTTTTCTCCGATTCAGCTTCAGAGTCCATTTCCTTGCCAATGAATGCCCGAGCCTTTCTAGAGCTACTCTTCTTGTGAGAAGAATACTTTGAAGATTTTTACGATGAGGACTTTGAACTGTCATTAGAACTGTCATCCTTTGAGTCATCAGAATTGTCATCCTTGTATTTCTTCTTCTTTGATTCCTTCTCCCACCAAGGACAATCAGTAAAGTAGTGACTAGGTTTCTTGCATTTGTGGCAAGTTCTCTTCTTATAGTCACAAGATGAGGAATCTGATCTCATGTCATCACCCCTTGAAGATTTTCCAAAGCGACCACGTCTTGAGAACTTCTAGAATTTCCTCACGAGCATTGCTAGCTCTTGGCTCAGTTCTTCATGATCACCAAGGCTTCTACCAGAATCCTCTTCTTTAGATTCAGAGACTGCCTTGGCCTTCAGTGCGCGAGATCGACCATAGCTTGGTCCGTAGAGATCTCTCTTGTCAACAAGTTGAAACTCATGAGTATTTAGCCTCTCGAGGATATTTGTAGGATCAAGTGACTTGTAGTCTCCACGTTCTTGAATCATCAGTGCAAGAGTGTCAAATGAGGAATCAAGCGATCTCAGCAATTTCTTCACCACCATATGGTCGGTGATGTCAGTGGCACCAAGTGCTTGAAGCTCATTTGAGATGTCAGTGAGGCAATCGAAAGTTTTCTGAACATTTTCATTGTCGAGTCTTTTGGAGCGGTTGAAGAGACTGCGAAGAACGTCAACTCGAGAGTCACGTTGTGTTGAGACTCCTTCGTTGACCTTGGATAGCCTATCCCAGATAAGCTTAGTTGTCTCCGAAGCACTCACTCTGCCTTACTGCCCTTTGCTTAGATGGCCACATATGATATTCTTCGCTTGAGAGCCGAGTTGCTTGAATCTCTTCACATCAGCAACATTCACAGAAGGAGTGATGGAGGGAACTCCATTTTCCACAACGTACCAGAGATCGTTGTCAATTGCCTCAAGATGCATGCGCATCCTATTCTTCCAGTAGGGATAGTCTGTCCCATCAAAGGTAGGACACCCCGCCGAGACCTTGATCATGCATGTAGTCGACATAACTAAAACTCCAGGTGGTTAAACCAAAATCACACAGAACAGGGGAGTACCTTGCTCTGATACCAATTGAAAGTGTGTTATATCGACTAGAGGGGGGTGAATAGGCGATTTTTACAAATTCGTCACTAAGGAAATTCAAGGTGAGGAATTTCCTAAGTCACGAACAACTAGCAGTAGAATAAGTACTCAGATGCAAGCGTAACAAAGTAGTAACAGGGTCATCATGATGAAATGAAAACAAGCACGTAGTACATGAAGCATATAAATAGGATAAGCAGGCTGAAGACAAAGTGGCAGAAGAATAAGGATTGAGGAAATTGAGAAAGTCTTTAGTCAAAGTCTTCAAACAATACGGATCAAGATCATCAACACATGAATGAGGAAATGGAAGGGTTGAGGAAATAGAACCAGTAGCTTGGTGAAGACGATGATTTGCTGGACCAGTTCCAACTGTTGTGACAGTTGTACGTCTGGTTGGAGCGGCTAGGTACGAACACATAGTCCTCACCATATTCTCCTTGAGCTAAGGTCACACAGACCTCGCCCAATCACTCATGGTAAGTCTTCAGGTGACTTCCAAACCTTCACAGACTCGGTCACTTGGCGATCCACAATTTCCTCGTGGATGCTCTAGACCATGACGCCTAACCGTCTGGAAGATGCATAGTCGTCAAAGGTAACAAGCGTCGGTTCCACACAAGAACAATCTCTTCAGTGATGTTCAATCACTTTGGGTTTGTAGGTGTTTGGGTTTGGGTTTTTCCTCACTTATGATTTTCGCTCAAAGTCCTCGGAGGATGGGATGCTCTCAATGACAAGTGTCAGTTTCTCTCGGAGCAGCCAACCAACTAGTGGTTGTATGGGGTGGCTATTCATAGCCTAGGGAGCAGCCCGACATGATTATACGTAAATGTCCTTCAATGATATGACCGTTAGGTGGGTAGATATTTTGGGACAGCTGGCGCATAGCACAACAACGGTCAGAAATTTGAGTATCAAATTCCTCAGGGCTATCATGTTCCTCACTTGTAGGCAATCCGCACTGGCGAATTCCTAACTCCTTAGTCAAAACAAATTCCTCAGAGACCAGAAGATCTTCATCTCTGTTACTGAAGAAATTGACTGAACTATATGAGATATCCAATGGCTTCACCCGAAAGGATTGGGTAGGTGTAGGATTTTGAGATGAGCATCACTTGGAAACTTTTCCTTAGTTTTACCTCGACGCCTTTAACAGTATGGTGTTTCCTATGACTCAAGAAGAGAAAATGAAACTACAAAAACAAAAGTCTTCACGCTTCATAATCCTCTCATGAATATCAAGTATTCAAGGTCACACCAATTTCTTCACTTTCAAAGTCTTCAAGAAAACCAAAGTCTTCAGCTAAAGACATTCATTTTTAGGGGTCGACTTTCATCATAAATATCAAACTCCTCATAGGCTTATAGACCTGTGTACACTCACAAACATATTAGTCCCTTAACCTATAAGTCTTCAATACACCAAAATCACTAAGGGGCACTAGATGCACTTACAGGGACGATCCACTGATGTTGAGGATTCCGGCTCACGTTCTTAAGTGTGGATGAAGAAGAGGAGCGTGTCAGAGAGGACAGACACGGTCTCGGTCGGCGGGGATGATGGGGAGCACAGGGTGAGGGGAACCATGGCCTCGGTGGCTCGACAGTGTGTGAGGGAGATGATGGCGGTGCGAGGGGGGAAGTGGCGAGGCTAGGGTTCACCGACGGGGTAGAGGGTGTTGAGGGAGACCTTATCCCCTCCTTAGGGTCGCGGATGATAGATGCGTGCACATCGGCGGCTCGAACGGGCGTGCTGCTGATGACCCACAAGTGTAGGGGATCTATCTAGCCTTTTTGATAAGTAAGAGTGCCGAACTCAATGAGGAGCAGAAGGAAATGATAAGCAGTTTTCAGTTAGGTATTCTCTGCAAGCACTAAAATTATCGGTAACAGATAGTTTTGTGATAAGGTAATTGGTAAAGGGTAACAAGTAATAAAAGTAAATAAGGTGCAGCAAGATGGCCCAATCCTTTTTGTAGCAAAGGACAAGCCTGGACAAACTCTTATATAAAGGAAAGCGCTCCCGAGGACACATGGGAATTATTGTCAAGCTAGTTTTCATCACGTTCATATGATTCACGTTCGGTACTTTGATAATTTGATATGTGGGTGGACCGGTGCTTATTGGGTACTGCCCTTACTTGTACAAGCATCCCACTTATGATTAACCCCTATTGCAAGCATCCGCAACTACAACAGAAGTATTAAGGTAAACCTAACCATAGCATGAAACATATGGATCCAAATCAGCCCCTTACGAAGCAACTCATAAACTAGGGTTTAAGCTTCTGTCACTCTAGCAACCCATCATCTACTTATTACTTCCCAATGCCTTCCTCTAGGCCCAAACAATGGTGAAGTGTCATGTAGTCGACGTTCACATAACACCACTAGAGGAAAGACAACATACATCTCATCAAAATATCGAACGAATACCAAATTCACATGACTACTTATAGCAAGACTTCTCCCATGTCCTCAGGAACAAATGTAACTACTCACAAAGCATATTCATGTTCATAATCAGAGGGGTATTAATATGCATAATGGATCTGAACATATGATATTCCACCAAGTAAACCAATTAGCATCAACTACAAGGAGTAATCAACACTACTAGCAACCCACAGGTACCAGTCTGAGGTTTGGATACAAAGAATGGATACAAGAGATGAACTAGGTTTTGAGATGAGATGGTGCTGGTGAAGATGTTGATGGAGATTGACCCCCTCCCGATGAGAGGATCGTTGGTGATGATTTCCCCCTCCCGGAGGGAAGTTTCCCTGGCAGAACAGCTCTGCCGGAGCCCTAGATTGGTTCCGCCTCGTGGCGGCGGAGTTTCGTCTCGTGAGCTTGCTTATGATTTTTTTCCTTGATGAAAGACTCCATATAGCCAAAGACGGGCATCGGAGGGGCACCAGGGGGCCCATGAGGCAGGGGGCGCGCCCAGGGGGGTAGGGCGCGCCCCCACCCTCGTGGACGGTGGGTGGCCACCCTCTGGTACTTCTTTCGCCCAATATTTTTTATATATTCTGAAAATAATTCCCGTGGAGTTTCAGGACTTTTGGAGATGTGCAGAATAGGTCTCTAATATTTGCTCCTTTTCCAGCCCAGAATTCCAGCTGCCAGCATTCCCCCTCTTCATGTAAACCTTGTAAAATAAGAGAGAAAAGGCATAAGTATTGTGACATAATGTGTAATAACAGCCCATAATGCAACAAATATCGATATAAAAGCATGATGCAAAATGGACGTATCAACTCCCCCAAGCTTAGACCTCGCTTGTCCTCAAGCGAAAGCCGAAATCGAAAAATATGTCCACATGTTTAGAGATAGAGGTGTCGCTAAAAATAAAATACGGACATGAGGGTGATATGTCTCCAATGTATCTATAATTTTTGATTGCTCCATGCTATATTATCTACTGTTTTGGACTATATTGGGCTTTATTTTCCACTTTTATATTATTTTTGGGACTAACTTATTAACCGGAGGCCCAGCCCAGAATTGCTGTTTTTTTGCCTATTTCAGTGTTTCGGAGAAACAGAATATCAAACGGAGTCCAAACGGAATGAAACCTTTGGAAACGTGATTTTCTCATCAGATAAGATCCAGGATACTTGGACCCTCCGTCAAGAAAGCCACGAGGCGGCCACGAGGGTGGAGGGCGCCCCCCTAGGGCGCGCCCCCCTGCCTCGTGGGCCCCTCGAAGCTCCACCGACGTACTTCTTCCTCCCATATATATCCACGTACCCCCAAACGATCGGGGGAGGATCCAAAAACCTAATTCCACCGCCGCAACTTTTTGTATCCACGAGATCCCATCTTGGGGCCTATTTCGGAGCTCCGCTGGAGGGGGCATCGATCACGGAGGGCTTCTACATCATCATCCAAGCCCCTCCGATGAAGTGTGAGTAGTTTACTTCAGACCCACGGGTCCATAGTTAGTAGCTAGATGGCTTCTTCTCTCTTTTTGGATCTCAATACAATGTTCTCCCCCTCTCTTGTGGAGATCTATTCGATGTAATCTTCTTTTTGCGGTGTGTTTGTTGAGACCGATGAATTGTGGGTTTATGATCCAGTCTATCTATGAATAATATTTGAATCTTCCCTGAATTCTTTTATGAATGATTGGTTATCTTTGCAAGTCTCTTCGAATTATCAGTTTGGTTTGGCCTACTAGATTGGTTGTTCTTGCCATGGGAGAAGTGCTTAGCTTTGGGTTCGATCTTGCGGTGTCCTTTCCAAGTGACAGAAGGGGCAGCAAGGCACATATTGTATCGTTGCCATCGAGGATAACAAGATGGTGTTTTTATCATATTGCATGAAATTATCCCTCTACATCATGTCATCTTGCTTAAGGCGTTACTCTGTTTTTAACTTAATACTCTAGATGCATGCTGGATAGCGGTCGATGAGTGGAGTAATAGTAGTAGATGCAGAATTGTTTCGGTCTACTTGTCTCGGACGTGATGCCTATATACATGATCATACCTAGATATTCTCATAACTATGCTCAATTCTGTCAATTGCTCAACAGTAATTTGTTCACCCACCGTAGAATACTTATGCTCTTGAGAGAAGCCACTAGTGAAACCTATGGCCCCCGGGTCTCTTTCTCATCATATCAATCTCCATTACTTTATTATTGCTTTGCTTTTACTTTGCTTTTACCTTTTACTTTGCATCTCTATACCAAAAATACCAAAAATATTATTTATCATCTTTATCAAATCTCACTTTCGTAAGTGACCGTGAAGGGATTGACAACCCCTAAGTGCGTTGGTTGCGTTGAGCTATTGTTTTTGTGTAGGTACGAGGGACTCGAGCATAGCCTCCTAATGGATTGATACCTTGGTTTTCAAAAACCGAGGGAGATACTTACGCTACTTTGCTGCATCATCCTCTCCTCTTCGGGGAAATCCAACGCAGTTCTCAAGAGGTAGCAGAGGGCATCATGATCATTCTTATAACAGCAACATATATAAATATTGTCATATGATCTCCCATGCTAAAGTAACAATTAATTCACATACTCAAGTATGAATCAGAAACTTCATTGAAAACCAACAGACTATAATCTCGGTCATTGAAGCAATTGCAGTTTATCATAACATAGGAAAGAGTCAATATAAGAGCTTTTCAGCAAGTCCACATACTCAACTATCATTTAGTCTTTCACAATTGCTAACACTCACGCGATATTTATGGTTATGAAGTGTTAGTCGGACACAGAGAAAGATAGGGGCTTATAGTTTTGCCTCCCAACTTTTTACCTCAAGGGTAATGTTAACAATAATAGTTCATGAAAACTCACATCCAATTAGCTATATATATCAGGATCTTTCCAACACATTGTGCTTGCCAAAGGATAAAATGTAAAAGGGAAATGTGAAGATCACCGTGACTCTTGCATGAAGTATAAGACAAGAATAAAAGATAGGCCCTTCGCAGAGGGAAGCAGAGGTTGTCATGTGCTTTTATGGTTGTGGATGCACAAAATCTTAATGTGAAAGGACGTCACTTTATATTGCCACTTTTGGTATGGACCTTTATTATGTAGTCCGTCGCTTTTATTTCTTCCACATCACAAGATTGTATAAAGCTTATTTTCTCCACACTAATAAATCATACATATTTAGAGAGCAATTTTTATTTCTTGCAATGATGCCAACTTACTTGAAGGATCTTACTCAATCCATAGGTAGATAAGGTGGAATCTCATGGCAAAACTAGGTTTAAGGATATTTGGAAGCACAAGTAGTATCTCTACTTGGTGCAAAGAATTTGGCTAGCATGAGAGGGAAAGGCAAGCTCAACATGTTGGACGATCCATGACAATAAAATTTATCTTAGATGTAAGAAAACATATCCCATTACGTTGTCTTCCTTGTCCAACGTCAACTCTTTAGCATATCATACTTTAATGAGTGCTCACAATCATAAAAGATGTCCAACATAGTATATTTATATGTGAAAACCTCTCTTTCTTTATTACTTCCTATTAATTGCAACGATGACCAAAACTATGTTTGTCAAATCTCAACAACTTTTATTCATCATACTCTTTATATGTGAAGTCATTACTCTCCATAAGATCCATATGATCTCTTTATTTCTTTTTATTTCCTCTCTTTTATTCTATTTCCTCAAGATCATAGCAAAATAATCAAGCCCTTGACTCAACACTAATCTTTATTATATATAGCTCACGGACTCGATTACGTATAAGGATCATAAAGCAAAACTCTGATCATACTAAAACTTTATTCTACTATATCAAGATATTACCAAAAGGATAGAACTACGAAAAACGGTAAAGATAAAAGTGTGATGGTGATACGATACCGGGGCACTCCCCCAAGCTTGGCAGTTGCCAAGGGGAGTGCCCATACCCACGTGTTTATGTTTCCTTCCTCGGAGGTGGTGATGATGGAGTTGTTGATAATGTAGGCTTGTCGTCCATCTTCCAAGGCATAGGCTCACCATCATAGAAGGATGATCAAGTTTCTGGGATCCTCAAATCTGCAGCCAAACTCATCCTCTTGAATCTACATTCATACTCACAGTTTTGGTTTTGTAGGTCCTAGATCTAGGCTTGGAGGAGCTCGATTTTCTCGTGAAGATTGAAGATGGCCTCCCCAATGTTCTTGTCATCCAGCTTGTGGTTGTTGGTGAACTCCATGATCATTATATGATTGGAGTCGAGTCCACGTTCCACCATCTCCTGGCACTTAAAGACTTGTTGCTCCAATGACTCGAGCCTTGTTTCCATGCTTCTTGTCTTCCTTGGTCCCTCAACATCGCGGATATGCAGCAACCCCTCACGCATATCAATGCTTTGAGGGTGTTGCAGCACCTCCGCGAGGTAAGGGTTGATGACCTTCTTGAAGAACTTGTCCTTGGGGGCACTTGAAGAGGCCATGGTGATCTAGATCTGTCAGAAAAACAGCTCGAAACAAAGACAGAAGATATTTGCATGGTACGGTGGTCAAAACCTTTGGGACATTATATAGTGAATTTTTACCAATCAAAAGAAGTATCATGCAGGAAACGGACTCCGGAGAGCACACGAGGTGCCCACGAGGCAGGGGGCGTGCCCAGGGGGGTAGGGCGTGCCCTCCACCCTCGTGGAAGCCCCGTGTCCTTCCCAAACTGCTTCTTATTTTCCCACTTTCTTAAATATTCCAAAACGGAGAAAAATTGCCATTAGAACTGTTTTGGAGTCGGTTGACTTACCATACCACATACCTATTCCTTTTAGGAGTCTGAAATGTTCTGGAAAATGTCCCTTATATATTCCTCTGGGGTTACGGTTTCCATAACATTGGTTTCAACATTTATGGGATTACCTGAGATATAATGTTTGATTCTCTAACCGTTTACCACCTTCGGATTTGTGCCTTCGAAGTTGTTGATTTTTATGGCACCGGAACGGTAGACTTCCTCAATGACGCAAGGACCTTCCCATTTAGAGATAAGTTTGCCTACAAAAAATCTTAAACGAGAGTTGTACAACAATACATAATCACCTACATTGAACTCACGCTTTTGTATCCTTTTATCATGCCATCTTTTAACTTTTTCTTTAAACAATTTGGCATTCTCGTAGGCCTGGGTTCTCCATTCGTCAAGTGAGCTAATGTCAAAAAGCCTCTTCTCACCGGCAAGTTTAAAGTCATTGTTGAGCTCTTTAATAGCCCAATATGCCTTATGTTCTAGTTCAAGAGGTAAGTGACATGCTTTACCATAAACCATTTTATATGGAGACATACCCATAGGATTTTCATATGCAGTTCTATAAGCCCATAATGCATCATCAAGTTTCTTGGACCAATTCTTTCTAGATCTATTGACAGTCTTTTGCAAAATTAATTTAAGCTCTCTATTGCTAAGTTATACTTGACCACTAGACTGTGGATGATATGGAGATGCAATTCTATGATTAACATCATACTTAGCAAGCATTTTACGAAAGGCACCATGGATAAAATGTGAACCATCAGTCATCAAGTATCTAGGGACTCCAAACCTCGGAAAAATAACTTCTTTAAGCATCTTAATAGAGGTGTTATGATCAGCACTACTAGTTGGAATAGCTTCTACCCACTTAGTAACGTAATCAACAGCAACTAAAATATGGGTATACCCATTAGAGGAAGGAAACGGTTCCATATAATCAAAGCCCCAAACATCAAATGGTTCAATAACAAGTGAATAATTCATAGGCACTTCTTGACGTCTACTAATATTACCAATTCTTTGAAATTCATCACAAGACAAGACAAACTTACAGGCATCTTTGAAGAGAGTCGACCAATAAAAACCGGATTGCAATACCTTATGTGCAGTTCTCTCCAGCAGGTGTCCTCCATAAGCTTCGGAGTGACACTTGCGTAGGATCTGTTCCTGTTCATGCTCAGGTACACAACGTCTAATAACACCATCTACTCCTTCTTTATAAAGGTGTGGGTCATCCCAGAAGTAATGTCTTAAATCATAGAAGAACTTTTTCTTTTGCTGGTATGTGAAACTAGGTGGTATAAATTTAGCAACAATATAATTAGCATAATCAGCATACCATGGAGCAGTACGAGAAGCATTTATGACAGCTAATTGTTCATCAGGAAAGCTATCATCAATAGGTAGTGGGTCATCAAGAACATTCTCTAACCTAGACAAGTTGTCTGCAACGGGGTTCTCACCTCCCTTTCTATCAATAATATGCAAATCAAATTCTTGTAGTAAGAGAACCCATCTAATAAGTCTAGGTTTAGCACCTTTATTTTCCATAAGATACTTAATAGCAGCATGATCAGTGTGAACAGTTACTTCAGAATCAACAATATAAGGTCTGAACTTATCACAAGCAAATACAACTGCTAAAAATTCTTTTTCCGTAGTAGCATAGTTTCTTTGAGCACTGTCTAGAGTCTTACTAGCATATTGAATAACATTTAATTTCTTATCAACTCTTTGTCTTATAACAGCCCCTACATCATAATCACTAGCATCACACATAATTTTAAATGGTAAATTCCAATCAGGAGGCTGAACAATAGGTGCAGAAACCAAAGCTTTCTTAAGTATTTCAAATGCTTCTACACAGTCATCATCAAAGACAAAAGGAACATATTTTTGTAAGGGATTAGTCAGAGGCCAAGAAATTTTAGAAAATTCCTTAATGAACCTCCTATAAAAATCAGCATGACCAAGGAAACTTCTTATACCTTTAATGTCCTTAGGACGCGGCATCTTTTCAATAGCATCAACTTTAGCTTTATCAACTTCAATACCTCTTTCAGAAATTTTATGCCCCAAGACAATACCTTCATTAACCATAAAGTGGCATTTCTCCCAATTCAAGACAAGATTAGTTTCTTCACCTCTCTGCAAAACTCGATCAAGGTTGCTTAAGCAATCATTAAAAGAAGTCCCATAAACGGAGAAATCATCCATGAATACCTCAGCAATCTTTTCACAAAAGTCATAGAATATAGTAGTCATACATCTTTGAAAAGTAGCAGGTGCATTACATTAATCAAAAGGCATACGTTTATAAGCAAAGGTACCGAAAGGGCAAGTAAAAGTTGTCTTTTCTTGATCCTATTTTGACACAGGTATTTGAGAGAAACTAGAATAACATCTAGAAAGCAAAAATGTGTATGTTTGGATAATCTTTCTAGCATTTGATCAATAAAAGGTAAAGGGTAATGATCCTTTTTAGTAGCTTTATTTAATTTGCGGAAATCAATTACCATTCTATAACCTGTAACAATTCTTTGTGGGATCAATTCATCTTTATCATTAGGAACAACAGTAATACCTCCCTTCTTAGGGACACAATGGACAGGACTTACCCACTGACTATCAGCAACGGGATAAATTATACCTGCTCTAGAAGCTTTAGTATTTCTTTTCTTACCACTTCTTTCATCTTAGGATTTAACCGTCGTTGGTGATCAACAAGTGGTTTAGCGTCTTTCTCCAGCAATTTTATTTTGTGCTGGCATAGAGTGGGACTAATGCCCTTAAGATCATCAAGAGTATATCCAATAGCAGCACGGTGCTTCTTCAGAGTTTTCAATAATTTCTTTTCTTCATGCTCTGAAAGGTTAGCACTAATAATAACAGGATATATCTTTCATCAAGATAAGCATATTTAAGAGTATCAGGTAATGGTTTAAGCTCAAACACGGGATCACCCTTGGGTGGAGGAGGATCCCCTAGGATTTCAACAGGCAAGTTGTGTTTCAGAATAGGTCCCTGTTTAAAGAATACTTCATCTATTTCCCTTCTTTCATTCATAAACATATCATTTTCATGGTCTAGCAAATATTGTTCTAAAGGATCTAGGAGGCACGACAATAGAAGCAAGACCAATAATTTCATCTTTACTAGGCAATTCTTTATCATGGGGTTGTCCTATACGAAATTTAGCAAAATTAAACTCATGAGACATATCCCCTAAACCAACAGAAACAATATCCTTATTGCAATCTATCTTAGCATTAACAGTATTCAAGAAGGGTCTACCAAATATAATGGGACAAAAGTCATCTTGTGGGGAAGCAAGAACAAGAAAATCAGCGGGGTATTTAACTTTCCCACACAAGACTTCAACATCTCGAACGATCCCAACTGGTGAAATAGTATCTCTATTGGCAAGCTTAATTGTAACATCGATCTCTTCTATCTCAGCAGGTGCAATATCATGCATAATTTCTTGGTATAAGGGATGAGGTATTGCACTTGCACTAGCACCCATATCACATAAGCCATGATAGCAATGATCTCCTATTTTAATGAAAATAACAGGCATGCCTACAATAGGTTTATGTTTATTTTTAGTATCAGGTCTAGCAATTCTAGCAGATTAATTGCAGAAGTAAATAACATGCCCATCAATATTATCGGCCAAGAGATCTTTAACCATAGCAACACTAGGTTCAACTTTAATTTGCTCAGGGGGTTCAGTTTTCTTAATATTACTTTTGTTAACCACAGTTGAAGCTTTAGCATGATCCTTTATTCTAACAAGGAAAGGTGGTTTCTCGATATAAGCAGTAGGAACAACATGATCATTATAAGTGATAGTATTTTCTTCAACTTTAATAGGTGCAACTACTTTACTTCAATGGGAGGATTATATTTAGACCACTTCTCCTTAGGGAGATCAACAAGAGTAGCGAAGGATTCACAGAAAGAAGCTACTATCTCAGAGTCAAGTCCATATTTAGTGCTAAATTCACGGAAAGCATCGGTATCCATAAAAGATTTAACACAATCAAACTTAGGTGTTATACCTGACTCCTTACCTTCGTCGAGGTCCCAATCTTCAGAGTTGCGTTTAATTCTTTCCAATAAATCCCATTTGAATTCAATAGTCTTCATCATAAAAGATCCAGTACAAGAAGTATCGAGCATGGAGCGATTACTGAGAGAAAGCCGAGCATAAATTTTTTGAATAATCATTTCTTTTGAGAGCTCATGATTGGGGCATGAATATAACATTGACTTAAGCCTCCCCCAAGCTTGAGCGATGCTTTCTCCTTCGCGAGGCCAAAAATTATATATATAATTACGATCACGATGAACAAGATGCATAGGATAAAACTTCTGATGAAATTCCAATTTCAATCGTTGGTAGTTCCATGATCCAATATCATCACATAGCCTAAACCATGTCAATGCCTCTCCCTTCAAAGATAAAGGGAATACCTTATTCTTGACAACATCCTCGGGCATACCTGCAAGCTTAAATAATCCACAAACTTCATCCACATAGATTAGGTGCAAATCGGGATGTAATGTTCCGTCACCTGTGAAAGGATTAGCTAGCAGTTTCTCTATCATACCCTAAGGAATTTCAAAGTAAACATTTTCATTAGGTTGAGGAGCAACTCTTTGCTCTACTGGTCGAGGTGAAGATACCCCGAACAAGCCCCTCAAAGGATTATGTTCCATAGTAACAAGTGACAGTAAATTTCAGCACACTATATAAATTTTTCCTTACCAAATTCAACCTACCAAAGGCGCTTCACTCCCCGGCAACGGCGCCCGAAAAGTGTATTGATGACCCACAAGTGTAGGGGATCTATCGTAGCCTTTTTGATAAGTAAGAGTGTCGAATCCAACGAGGAGCAGAAGGAAATGATAAGCAGTTTTCAGTAAGGTATTCTCTGCAAGCACTGAAATTATCGGTAACAGATAGTTTTGTGATAATGTAATTGGTAAAGGGTAACCAGTAATAAAAGTAAATAAGGTGCAGCAATATGGCCCGATCCTTTTTGTAGCAAAGGACAAGCCTGGACAAACTCTTATATAAAGGAAAGCGCTCCCGAGGACACATGAGAATTATCGTCAAGCTAGTTTTCATCACGTTCATATGATTCACGTTCGGTACTTTGATAATTTGATATGTGGGTGGACCGGTGCTTGGGTACTGCCCTTACTTGGACAAGCATCCCACTTATGATTAACCCCTATTGGAAGCATCTGCAACTACAACAGAAGTATTAAGGTAAACCTAACCATAGCATGAAACATATGGATCCAAATCAGCCCCTTATGAAGCAACTCATAAACTAGGGTTTAAGCTTCTGTCACTCTAGCAACCCATCATATACTTATTACTTCCCAATGCCTTCCTCTAGGCCCAAACAATGGTGAAGTGTCATGTAGTCGACGTTCACATAACACCACTAGAGAAAAGACAACATACATCTCATCAAAATATCGAACGAATACCAAATTCACATGACTACTTATAGCAAGACTTCCCCATGTCCTCAGGAACAAACATAACTACTCACAAAGCATATTCATGTTCATAATCAGAGGGTATTATATGCATAATGGATCTGAACATATGATCTTCACCAAGTAAACAAATTAGCATCAACTACAAGGAGTAATCAACACTACTAGCAACCCACAGGTACCTAATCTGAGGTTTGGATACAAAGATTGGATACAAGAGATGAACTAGGGTTTGAGATGAGATGGTGCTGGTGAAGATGTTGTGAAGATGTTGATGGAGATTGACCCCCTCCCGATGAGAGGATCGTTGGTGATGACGATGGTGATGATTTCCCACTCCCGGAGGGAAGTTTCCCCGATAGAACAGCTCCGCCTAAGCCCTAGATTGGTTCCGCCAAGGTTCCGCCTCGTGGCGGCGTAGTTTCGTCCCGTGAGCTTGCTTATGATTTTTTCCTTGACGAAAGACTCCATATAGCCAAAGATGGGCATCAGAGGGCCACCAGGGGGCCCACGAGGTAGGGGGGCGCGCCCAGGGGGTAGGGCGCGCCCCCCCCCCCACCTTGTGGATGGTGGGTGGCCCCCTCTGGTACTTCTTTCGCCCAATATTTTTTATATATTCTGAAAATAATTCCCATGGAGTTTCAGGACTTTTGGAGATGTGCAGAATAGGTCTCTAATATTTGCTCCTTTTCCAGCCCAGAATTCCAGCTGCCGGCATTCCCCCTCTTCATGTAAACTTGGAAAATAAAAGAGAAGAGGCATAAGTATTGTGACATAATGTGTAATAACAACCCATAATGCAATAAATGTCGATATAAAAGCATGATGCAAAATGGACGTATCAGCTGCCTCCACAGTGACAGGGATGAACAGGAGGTTGAGGATGACCTCCTGGGTGGGCTGGGCTGGTACTGTAGTCAGTGGGCTCGAGTGCATAGTATGCACTTGGCCTTTTGTCTTTTCTTTTTCTATTTTTCTTTTTCCAGTAGCTTTTGCATTTTCTTTTAGCCACAAATGACTTTGCAAAAATATGCCACTGACCAAAATAAATTGAAATAAATATTGTGCACTGCCACAAAATGTTTGGAATCTAATTGAAGCTGTTAGAATTTTGCATTAATAGAAAAGCAATTAATTTGCTGATTTGGCACTGTTTTAAATTTCTAAAGTGCATCTTGGCTTGGAGGTGATGTTGTTTTCCTTAACAATTAAATGTTATGGAATTTTGTGTAAAAGATGAACTATTTTGCAGCAACTTTTGTGCAACTCCAAATTTCACTTGCAAATTGAATTTGATTTGAAAGTGGAAATTTCAAAGGATATTTGAATCAAAGGTGATCATGCACTATTTAGTAAAATGATTAGCTTAATCATAAAGGGTTACTATAGCATGACACTAGGGGTGTTAGAAATCTCCCCCACTACAAGAAATCTCGTCCTGAGATTTAAGAGGTGGAGTAAGGGGAAAGGAATTGGTTATGAAATTCTAACGATTCTTCCTGTTCTTGGATGCTCTTCTTGGAGAAGTTGATCCCTCTCATTGATGTCTTCATTTCTCTACATCAATGCATCATGATGAAGTTGTCGTTCTTTTTTTAGGATTGTTAGGGCATGTCTCGCTCTAAGTAGTTTTGGTGATTGATGACAATTCTTTTGCGGACTAATCGTGTGCGTTGAGTATTTCAGAGATTCATTCATTGGCACGAGACGATTCTTTCCCCTCGGAGCTTTAAGTGAAGACAGTGTAGTCTCTTACGTTTCGGTTTTGGTGGACTTGAGTCGTAGGAGACACCGTACTATCAAGAGGGGGTCCGCATTGAAAATCCTAGGGTGGAATCAACACGTACACTTCATTTTTGCACCCCAGCTCCTTTCCAATCCTTGGAGTTTACCGTTTCGATGGAAGTGGAGATTTTGAGGTGCTAGCAGTAGCACCGCAACCAGAGCGGTAGTACCGCCTATGATCCTCAAGCGGCAGTACCGCTTTCCAACAACGGTAGTACCGCTCGGGTGCATCAATGGCAGTACCGTCCTGGTTCGGCACCGCTACCGCCTCAATTCGAGGGCGTCTCTACGTGTGTTGGGTTGTGCGGCAGTAGTAGCGGCAGTAGCAGCAGTAGTACCGCGGCTACCACCGCTACTAGTACCGCCCAAACCCTCTCTCTTCTGTTCCCCCTCAGATGCCTCTGCTCTCAGTCTTCGCGGTAGTACCGCTGGGGGTTGTGGTAGTACGGCTGCTACCAGCAGTAGTAACGCTACACTGAGCAGTAGTACCACTCCGTGCGGGCTGAATAGGGGATAAGGTTGGATAAGTCCCCCCACTCTAAAAGGAGGTCTTCTTCTCCAAAGAGACTCACCTCTTCTCTCCCCAAGCTTCATTGTTGCTCAAACCTCCATTTTTGCCTGGTCTATCTCCCTAGCCAATCAAACTTGTTATTTTCTAGGGATTGGTTGAGAAGGCCCCAATCTACACTTCCACCAAGAGAAATTTGATTCCCCCACTAATCCCTTGCGGATCTTCTTACTCTTGGGTGTTTGAGCACCCTAGAAGGTTGAGGTCACGGCGGAGCCATATTCCATTGTGGTGAAGCTTTGTGGTGTCGTTGAGAGCCTCCAATTAAGTTGTGGAGATAGACCCAACCTTGTTTGTAAAGGTTCGGTCGCCGCCTTTAAGGGCACCAATAGTGGAATCACGGCATCTCGCATTGTGTGAGGGCGTGAGGAGAATATGGTGGCCCTAGTGGCTTCTTGGGGAGTACTGTGCCTCCACACCGCTCCAACGGAGACGTACTTCCTCTCAAAGGGAAGGAACTTCGGTAATACATCCCCGTCTCCACCGGCTCCACTCTTGGTTATCTCTTACCTTTACTTGTGCAAGCTTATATTGTGTTGTATCCCTTGCTTGCTTGTGTGCTTGTTGTTGTTGCTGCATCATATAGGTTGCTCACCTAGTTGTATATCTAGACAACCTATTTTGATGCTAAGTTTAATTTGGTAAAGAAAAACTAAAAATTGTTAGTTGCCTATTCACCCCCCTCTAGTCAACCATATCGATCCTTTCAATTGGTATCAGAGCCTCATCTCTTTATTAAGGACTTTGTCGTCCGAAGAGTATGGTTGGCACCACAGACAAGGTGGAGGAGCACTCCGTTGCGACTCCTACCTTGTCTATGACCGATGGGGGATCCTCGGTCTCTCGTGAGGAGTTCAATGTGGCTTTGGGCACATTAAAAACCTCCATGATGATCAAGGTTAAAGGCATGTTTAAGGAGTTTCTTGAAGGCCTTTAAATTATCCACCGCACTGTTGGAAGTGGTTGACCCCGCTAACAAGGTGACAGATGCTAACTCCAATAAGGGGGAAGCTACTAGTGATCAAGTTCCTTTGCCTAGTGGTAGAAGTGAGAGTGGCATCTTTGCCCATGTTGAACCTCCACTTACTTATGGAGGACCGGTTCCCTCCACGCATATGAATCATGTTGGTCCTCCTCCTAAGCTTGTGAAAAATGACGATTTTGCCTCTTGGGTGTATCGTTTTAAACGTCATTTAAATCATAGTTCTAGTAATCTTTGGAGAATTACCGAGCAAGGTTTCTACCCGCACGACCCAAGCAACTTCACTCCTAGAGAAGCCACGGATCATCAATTCAACGAGTCCTCTCTCTTCATTCTCCAAGAAGCCATTCCTCCCGAAGATATTGCGCACCTCCGACCTTTCACCGTGGCCAAGGAAGCATGGCAGCACGTTGTTTCCATATACAAGGGAAGCGCAAGCATTCAACGCTCAAACTTTGAAGTGGTGCAAGATGAAGCCAATGAGTTTGCAATGATTGAAGATGAAGAACCTCGAGAGCTTTATCAAAGATTAACCACTCGGGCGGTCTCACTCTGAGATCATGGGAGCAAGGATATAGATGACAATTGGATAAAGCACAAGTTTCTCAAGGCCATGATGCCCTACCATAAGGCCATGTCCTCCGTCAATCGTCAAAGGCCGGACTTTCACGCCTTATCCTCAAGTGAAGTGTTGGATGATTTTATTGCAATGAGGATCTTGGACAAGACCGCTGACAATGCGGTGTTGCATTCTCAATGATCAAAGAAGCCCAACCTTGCTTTGAAGGCCAAGGCTAGTGTGGAAGAAGAGGGTGAAGAGGAAGAAGAGGAGAGTTGCCCCGAAGATACCAAATATGCCTATCATGAGCACATGGATCTTGTTTCACGACAATTTTGGAGCAAGAAGAATTCTAGGCCCAACTTCAACAAGAACAACTCAAGTGGCGCCAAGGGCAAGCAACATGTGAGGACATGCTATAATTGTGGCAATGTGAGTCACTTTGTTGTGGATTGCCCGTACGAGAAGAGGGAAGACAATGGTGGCAAGCTTATACGAAAAGACAAGGCCAAGTCCTTCCCCAACAAGAACAACTTCACCGAGAAGACTCCTCCCAAGGGGTTGGTGGCATAAGAAGAGTATAATGAGGATGATGATGATGAATATGATGAGATGGTTGCCGTGGCCTCCATTGCCATTGCAACAACTCCACGGGTGTCTGTCGGGGATATACCCCGCGGTGTAACCTGGCCTGATGTATGACCCGGCTGGAGCTTGGCGACTTACTGGTGACCCGCCCGGACCTGACGACTCACGGGTAGCCCATTAGAAGCTTTGCGACTCATTAGTGACCCGACGGGCGGATCAGACGGACGACAAAGCCCAAAGCCCAGTAGGCCGGCTCATGTTATGGTAGGCCGGCTTAAGAGGAAAGGGATAAGGAATATTCTCTTATAAAGGAAGCAAGACTAGGACTCCACTTTTAATAGAGTAATCCTAATCCTACTAGGACTAGTCATGTAAGCCGCCCCTTCAACTTATATAAGGAGGGGCAGGGCACCCCAAGAGGGAGAAGTTTCACAAGTTGAGACATACAAGTCAATAGCTCTTGATGTAGAGGTAGCGAAAGAGCACCCTTGTAATCGTGAGCATCACCATGATCAATATCAATGAAGCAAGATGTAAGCTTTTACCTCCATCGTGAGGGGCCGAACCTGGATAAAACCTCGCGTTTCTCGTCCCACTCAACCCCTCTCAAGCTACCACACAGATGTGTTGGCCTCATGACTAAGTCCTTTGTAACGCCCAAGATGCGGCTATATCTCCCACGTGTTGAGGCACAACTTAGAGGCATAGCCGCAATTTGGTATGATCGCAAGAAGGGTCATCTTCACACAATCCCATGTAAAAGAACAAGGAAGTAAATAGTTGGCTTACAATCGCCATGTCACACAATGATCAAATATTCATACATTAAATAGAGTACACACAAGGTCTGACTACGGATGAATCCAAATGAAAAGAAGACAACCCCAAATGCTAAAACCCGATCGCGTCCCTACTGGGCACCACTACTGATCATCCGCAAAGGAAACATAGTAACGGCCAAGGTTTTCGTCGAACTCCCACTTGAGCTCGGTGCCATCACCTGTATTGGTATCATCAACACCTGCAACTGTTTTGGTAGTATCTGTGAGTCACGAGGACTCGACAATCTCAAAACCCGCGAGATCAAGATTATTTAAGCTTATAGGTTGGATGAGGTTATGGTGGAGTTGCGGCAAGCACTAAGCAAATATGGTGGCTAACATACGAGTACAAGAGTAAGATGAGAAACTACGCAATGGTCGTAAAATAGAAGTGATCAAGAAGTGATCCTGAACTACTTATGTTCAAACATAACCCCACTGTGTTCTCTTCCCGAACCTCGTCGAAAAGAGACCATCACGGTTACTCACGCGGTTGGTGTATTTTAATTAAGTCAAGTTCTCTACAACCGGATATTAACAAATTCCCATCTGCCACATAACCATGGGCACAACTCTCGAAAGTTTAAACCCTGCAGGGGTGTCCCAACTTAGCCCATGACAAGCTCATGATCCGCGGAGACAATCCTCCATCGCGGTACCCTACAATCAGACTCGGAATCCCGGTGCACAAAATATTTCGATAATGGTAAAACTAGTCCAGCAAGACCTCCCGATGCACCGACCTAGCCTGATAGGAGTTGGGTATATCGTTCTCATGGTACATCGGATGGGTCAGCCTACATGTATATACCAAATACCTCGAGTTTCCCCGAGGCGGCCCCGCAATCTGCCCGGTTTGGACCAACACTCATGAGGAGCACTGGCCCGGGTTGTTGATTAAGTCCATGGGGTCCGGAAAGTCCCTATGCAAGTTTTTAGTTGTTATTAGGCAAATGGTAAAACCAATGTTGGGCCTTGCTGGAGGAGTTTTATTCAAAGCGAACTATCAAGAGGGGCCCATAAACCCTCACCGTGTTAGGGACGCAAAATCAAGGAACACAACACCGATATGACGGAAACTAGGGCGACAAGAGTGGAACAAAACACCAAGCAAAAGTCCAAGCCTTCCACCCTTTACCAAGTACATAGATGCATTAATTAAATAATATATATTGTGATATCCCAACATATCCATGTTCCAACATGGAACCACCTGCAACTAGCAACGCTATAACAGGGGCTGAGCAAAAGCGCTAACATAACCAAACAATGTTTGCTAGGAAAGGTGGGTTAGAGGCTTGACATGGAAATATGGGAGGAATGATAAACAAGTGGTAGGTAGCATGACATAGCGATAGGATTAACAACTAACAAGCAAAGATAGAAGTGATATCGGGGGTAATGATCATCTTGCCTGCAAAGTTCTCAGAGTTGTCGAAAGCTTGCTCCTCGTAAACATAATCAACATGATCCTCATTCACGAACTCGTCTCCCGGCTCTACCCAAAGCAAGAACACAAGCAATGGAGCAACAATCAATCACGGTGCAATGCACAAGCAACTTGATGCAAGACATGGCATGGGATGCAAGATATGATGTGCAATGCATATGGGTACTCTGGAAGGAAAAAGATGATCATGGCATAAACTTGGCAAACCAAGCAAAACATTGTATAGGTTAGGAGATTTCAGTCGAAATCGATATAAGGATCACCGGAAACCGATGCACGGTTTGCAAATGACGAGCAAAACAAGAACAATGCAAAACTGCGCTTAACAGCATCATAGCACTTAAGATGCATCATGAAAATATGCTACAACACTCCAACATAAAAACAAAACACATGGCAGTGAAGTACAGGTGAAGCTCTACAAATTATGTACACTGAGCTCCTGCTAGAACTCACTAGAACAAGTCTAAAACAGCATGGCAAAAATGCAAATGACAATCAGTTTACAGACCTTGCAGTTTTTCACTGATCTTGACAGGAAAATCATCAGGTAGAAATGTTTAGAGCTAGTAAACTACATGCTACAGGGTCATATCATGGCAAACAAGGGCATGGCATGCTAGTACTAAAGGTAATGAACAAAACTCCCTTACTGAGCGTGAGCCAAAGATGCACAGAAAAGATGGTAGCCTCAATGCAAACTTGGCAAGTGATATGAAACATGTTTCACACTTTGCAAGCTTGTGCCACTCACCACAAAGCATTTCATGGCATCACAAAGCAATGAACAATAAGAAGACACATTTATGAAGCTAAACATTGCAATAGCATGGTCACAGGGTACATGGATCACTAGCAAAACACATGGCAAAATTGCACTTCCTGTTAACAGACTGACAACAACAATATGTAGCAAAAGGAGAGCATGGTAATGATAAGCTATAGTACCCCATAATTACAAACAAAGGCATGAATGGAAAGAACATAACCATATCTTCAAAACACTCTTACTGAACTTCACCAAAATATGCATGGATCTACTTGTGGCAACAAGTCAACATAGCAACCTAATGTGACAAGAAAAGACTTAGCATAAAAACTAAGTGGCAGAAAACAGCAACATCAAGTGACCTACTTGGCATGCTTGTGCTAGTCTCCACAGGGCAGATGAAAATACAAGGCTTGCACCACTGTAAAGATGGCATCAAGAAGTTCCTAAAATATGTAGACATGATGCTCAAAAGATGAACACACAAAATGCTATGGAAAAGACACATGAACAAGTTATGATAGTTCCCAACAGATAACATCATTTAGGACTTTTGCAATGAATATTAGGGCATCAATATGGACAGTAACATGCATGCAAATGACACTAGCATGTAGAGCATCACGATATGAACATTTTGGTATATCATGCACGCAAAATGGAGCTACGAGCACGGAGTTAGGGCCACTCCAAGACGCACACATGGATTAACAGATCTGGGGACTTAGAAAAACTGACCTCGCGAAAAGTCAACGCGGACAAAGCGGTGCAGCATGAGGAGATCCAGGACGGGCACGGTGTTTGGATGGCGTCCTGGTGGATTTGATCCACCCTTCGGTGGATCTCGCCGGAGAAGACGACGGCAAGGCGGTGGTCGCCGACGGCGCGGGCGGCGAGCTCGTCGGGCGGCGGCGAAGCAGTGGGGTGGCGCGGTGGCGGCGGCGGCGGCCGGCTTGGGCGGTGTGGGATTTGGCGGCACGTGGAGGTGGCGGCGCATGGCGGAGCGGGCGGCGGCGAACGGTGCGCGGGCGCAGCCCGGTTCGGGCCCAGAGAGGGCCGGTTCTGGGCTCGCGGGCCCGTGGCGGCGTGCGGTGGCAGATGGCGGTGGGGCGACATGGCAGGCCACGATTGGCTCGGGCAGCGCGGCTGGACGTGTCCGGCGTGGGGTGGACACGTCCGGTGGCGGGAGGAAGGAGGAGGCTAGGGTTTCGCCCTAAATTTGGACGGGGGAGGCCTTTTTATAGGGAGAGGGAGCTAGGAGAGTCCAAATGAGGTTCGGTTTTCACCCACACGATCGTGATCCAGTGACAGATAGCATGGAGAGGGTTTAGATGGGCTAGTGGGCTGTTATGAAGGGGTGCTGGGCTACAAAGAGAGAGGGGTTTCAACGGTTACATGGTTAACCGTCGGGGCATCAAACGACCTCCAAATGGAATGAAATTTGACAGGCGGCCTACTGGTGATGTACCAAGGCCACTCAAAAAATCTCGGCCCATTCTGAGAACGTTTTTCTCTCACTCACAAAACGAGATCTGAGAGGTGTAACGGGTGCATGTGTGAGTGTCGGATTCCGAAACGGACAACGGGGAAAATGACCGGATGCATGAGACGAACACGAATGCAAATGTGATGCACATGATGACATGAGATGAAATGCATGACATGAACAAAATGCAAAACAAGGACAAAAGCCAACCACGGAGGATATAACATATAACATTGCCGGAAATGGCAAGAGTTGGAGTTACAATTATGGAATGTTAGATCCGGGACGTTACAACTCTCCACCACTACAAGAGGATCTCGACCCGAGATCTAGGACTGAAAGAACTCCGGATATTCGGAACGGAGGTGATCCTCATGCTCCCAAGTAGCTTCTCGGTCGGAATGGTGAGACCATTTAAATTTCAGGAATTTGATCGACTTGTTGTGAGTTTTGCACTCAGTTTCTTCAAGAATGGCAACGGGATGCTCATGATAAGATAGATCTCCTTGGAGGTCAATCTCTTCGAAGTTGATAGTACGCTCGAGCATCTTGAAGCACTTGCAAAGCTGTGACACGTGAAACACATCATGCACATTTAAGAAGTTGGGCGGAAGCTCAAGTTGATAGGCAAGGTCGCCTCTTTTGCCAATGATCTTGAAAGGACCCACGTATCTCGGGGCAAGCTTTCCTTTGATACTGAAGCAGTGAGTGACTTTCATGGGAGAGACGCGGAGGTAGACATGGTCTCCGATCTCGAAAGCCAAGTCTTGGTTCTTGCTATCATAGTAACTCTTCTGCACGATTGCGCGGCTTTGAGATTTTCATGGATGACTTTACACATTTCTTCAGCTTCTGTGACCAAGTCATTGCCAAGAAGTTGGCGTTCACCAGTCTCGGACCAATTGAGAGGAGTACGTCACCTTCTGCCATAAAGAATTTCGAATGGGGCCTTGCCCGAACTTGCTTGGAAGCTGTTGTTGTAGGAGAACTCGGCATATGGGAGGCAACATTCCCACTTCATATCGAAAGAGATGACACAAGCTCTGAGCATGTCTTCGAGGATTTGATTGACTCCCTCGACTTGGCCACTTGTTTGAGGATGGAAAGCGGTGCTGAAGCAAATGTTGGTTCCCATGGCCTTCTGGAAGGAGTCCCTGAACTTGGAAGTGAAAATGCTTCCGCGGTCTGAAGAGATCAATTTCGGAATTCCGTGCATCGAGACAATTCTGGAGGTGTATAGCTCTGCCAACTGAGGTGCCGTGATAGATTCTTTGATTGGAAGGAAATGAGCCACTTTTGTAAGCTTGTCGATGACAACGAAGATAGCATCATTCCCACGCTTGGACTTTGGAAAGCCAGTGACAAAGTCCATTTTGATATGATCAAACTTCCATTCTGGAATAGCAAGAGGTTGGAGGAGACCAGCTGGTCATTGATGTTCTGCTTTCACCCTTTGACAGACATCACATTCATTCACGAATTGAGCAATCTCTCCCTTCATTCGAGTCCACCAATACGACTGCTTGAGGTCATGGTACATCTTCGAACTGCCTGGATGAATGGAAAGAAGAGAATTGTGCGCTTCGTTCATTATGACCTTCCTTAGATCACCTTTAGGAACCACAATCCGGTCCTCGAAGAATAAGGTGTCGTTGTCATCAATGCGATAGCACTTGTATTTTGGTAAGCCCTTGGCAATACCATGTTTCACCTTCTTCACCGTGGTATCAAGGAGTTGTGCCTCACGAATTTGGTCTTCCAAAGTTGGAGTGACTTCAAGGTTGGCAAGAATACCTTGAGGAACAACTTGGACGTTGAGCTTGCAGAAAACTTCACAAAGATCCAGTTGGAATGGCTTGAGAATTAAGTTATTGCAATAAGCCTTTTTGCTCAAAGCATCTGCAATCACATTAGCCTTGCATAGAGTGTATTGAATACTTGGATTGTACTCTTGAATCATCTCGACCCAATGAGTTTGCCGGAGGTTGAGGTTGGGTTGAGTGAAGATATATTTGAGGCTCTTGTGATCGATGAAAATGTCCACTTGCCTTCCCAACAATAGATGTCTCCACGTTATTAATGCATGGACAACTGCCGCCAACTCAAGATCGTGAGTG
The DNA here is from genome assembly GCF_003073215.2 of Triticum urartu. Lineage (NCBI taxonomy): Eukaryota > Viridiplantae > Streptophyta > Magnoliopsida > Poales > Poaceae > Triticum > Triticum urartu. The sequence goes on from NC_053027.1 coordinate 216,390,127, forward strand.
GGGTAGTTCCCTTCATTTGGCTTCAACTGAAGAGAAGTATATGTTGGGGAATGTAGTAATTTCAAAAAAAAATCCTACGCACACACATGATCATGGTGATGCATAGCAACGACAGGGGAGAGTGTGTCCACGTACCCTCGTAGACCGAATGCGGAAGCTCTAGAACAACGCGGTTGATGTAGTTGTACGTCTTCATGATCCGACCGATCCAAGTACCGAACGCACGGCACCTCCGAGTTCCGCACACGTTCAAATCAATGACGTCCCGCGAGCTCCGATCCAGCAAAGCTTCACAGGAGAGTTTCGTCAGCACAACGGCGTGGTGACGGTGATGATGATGCTACCGACGCAGGGCTTCGCCTAAGCACCGCTACGATATGATCGAGGTGGATTATGGTGGAGGGGGGCACCGCACACGGCTAAGAGATCAATGATCACTTGTTGTGTCTATGGGGTTGCCCCTGCCCTCGTATATAAAGGAGCAAGGGGAGGAGGTGGCCGGCCAGGGAGAGGCGCGCTAAGAGGGGGAGTCCTACTCCCACTAGGAGTAGGACTCCTGCCTTTCCTAGTAGGAGTAGGAGATGGGGGAGGAAAGGGAGAGGAGGAGAAGGAAAGAAGGGGTCGGCGCCCCTTTCCCTAAACCAATTCGGTTTGGGACTTGGGGGCTCGCCCACACTTCCCTTGCTGCCCTCTATTTACACTAAGGCCCATGTAGGCCCATTAAGCCCCCCGGGGGGTTCCGGTAACCCGCCGGTACTCCGGTATATGTCCGAAACCTTTCCGGTGTCCGAACATAGTCTTCCAATATATCAATCTTACGTCTCGACCATTTCGAGACTCCTCATCATGTCCGTGATCATATCCGGGACTCCCAACTACCTTCGGTACATCAAAACACAAAAACTCATAATACCGATCGTCACCGAACTTTAAGCGTGCAGACTCTACGGGTTCGAGAACTATGTAGACATGACCGAGACACATCTTCGATCAATAACCAATAGCGGAACCTAGATGCTCATATTGGATCCCACATATTCTATAAAGATCTTTATCGGTCAAACCGCATAACAACATACGTTGTTCCCTTTGTCATCGGTATGTTACTTGCCCGAGATTCGATCGTCGGTATCTCAATACCTAGTTCAATCTCGTTACCGGCAAGTCTCTTTAATCGTTCCGTAATACATCATCCCGCAACTAACTCATTAGTCACAATGCTTGCAAGGCTTAGAGTGATGTGCATTACCGAGAGGGCCCAGAGATACCTCTCCGACAAACGGAGTGACAAATCCTAATCTCGAAATACGCCAACTCAACAAGTACCTTCGGAGACACCTGTAGAGCACCTTTATAATCACCCAGTTACGTTGTGATGTTTGGTTGCACACAAAGTGTTCCTCCGGTACTCGGGAGTTGCGTAATCTCATAGTCATAGGAACATGTATAAGTCATGAAGAAAGCAGTAGCAACAAATTAAACGATCATTGTGCTAAGCTAACGGAATGGGTCAAGTCAATCACATCATTCTACTAATGATGTGACCCCGTTTATGAAATGACAACTCATGTCTATGGTTAGGAAACATAACCATCTTTGATCAACGAGCTAGTCAAGTAGAGGCATACTAGTGACACTTTTTTTGTCTATGTATTCACACATCTATTATGTTTCCGGTTAATACAATTCTAGCATGAAAAATAAACATTTATCATGAAATATGGAAATAAATAATAACTTTTTTATTGCCTCTAGGGCATATTTCCTTCAGTCTCCCACTTGCACTAGAGTCAATAATCTAGTTCACATCGTCATGTGATTTAACACCAATAGTTACATCTTTATGTGATTAGTTCACATCTCCATATGACTAACACCCAAAGGGTTTACAAGAGTCAATAATCTAGTTCACATCGCTATGTGATTAACACCCAAAGAGTGATCATGTTTTGCTTGTGAGAGAAATTTAATCAACGGGCCTGCCACATTCAGAGCCGTATGTATTTTGCAAATTTCTATGTCTACAATGCTCTGCACGTAGCTATTCTAGCTAATTGCTCCCACTTTCAATATGTATCTAGATCGAGACTTAGAGTCATCTAGATCGATGTAAAAAGCTTGCATATACGTAACTCTTTACGACGAACTCTTTTTATCACCTCCATAACCGAGAAATATTTCCTTAGTCCTCTAAGGATAATTTTGACCGCGGTCCAGTGATCTACTCCTAGATCACTATTGTACTCCCTTGCCAGAATCATGCTAAGGTATACAATAGGACTGGTAAACAACATAGCATACTTTATAGAATCTATGACTGAGGCATAGGGAATGACTTTTCATTCTCTTTCTATTTTCTCCTGTGGTCGGGTTTTGAATCTTTACTCAACTTCACACCTTGCAACACAGGCAAGAACTCCTTCTTTGACTATTCCATTTTGAACTACTTCAAAATCTTGTCAATGTATGTACTCATTGAAAAAACTTATCAAGCGTCTTGATCTATCTCTATAGATCTTGATGCTCAATGTGTAACCAGCTTCATCGAGGTCCTTCTTTGAAAAAATCTTTTCAAACACTCCTTTATGCTTTCCAGAAAATTCTACATTATTTCCGATCAACAATATGTCATTCACATATACTTATCAGAAATGATGTAGTGCTCCCACTCACTTTCTTGTAAATACAGGCTTCACCATAAGTCTGTATAAAACCATATGCTTTGATCAACTCATCAAAGCGTATATTCCAACTCCAAGATGCTTGAACCAGTCCATAGATAGATCGCTGGAGCTTTCTCACTTTGTTAGCACCTTTAGGATCGACAAAACCTTCTGGTTGCATCATATACAACTCTTATTTTAAGAAATCCATGAAGGCATATAGTTTTGACATCCATTTGCCAGATTTCATAAAATGCAGCAACTGCTAACATGATTCAGACAGACTTTTAAGTATCGATACAAGTGAGAAAATCTCATCATAGTCTACACCTTGAACTTGTCGAAAACATTTTTGCGACAATTCAAGCTTTGTAGATAGTAACACTACTATCAGCGTCTGCCTTCCTCTTAAAGATCCATTTATTCTTAATGACTCACCGATCAATGGGCAAGTCAATCAAAGTCCATACTTTGTTCTCATACATGGATCCCATCTCAGATTTCATGGTCTCAAACCATTTTGCGGAATCTGGGCTCATCATCGCTTCCTCATAGTTTGTAGGTTTGTCATGGTCAAGTAACATGACATCCAGAACATGATTACCGTACCACTCTGGTGCGGATCTCACTCTGGTATACCTACGAGGTTCGGTAGTAACTTGATCTGAAGTTACATGATAATCATCATTAGCTTCCTCACTAATTGGTGTAGGAGTCACAGGAACATATTTCTGTGATGAACTACTTTCCAATAAGGGAGCAAGTACAGTTACCTCATCAAGTTCTACTTTCCTCCCACTCACTTCTTTCGAGAGAAACTCCTTCTCTAGAAAGGATCCATTCTTAGCAACAAATGTCTTGCCTTCGGATCTGTGATAGAAGGTGTACCCAACTGTCTCCTTTGGGTATCCTATGAAGACACATTTCTCCGATCTGTGTTTGAGCTTATCAGGATGAAACTTTTTCACATAAGCATCGCAACCCCAAACTTTAAGAAACAACAACTTTGGTTTCTTGCCAAACCACAGCTCATATGGCGTCGTCTCAACGGATTTAGATGGTGCCCTATTTAACGTGAATGCAACTGCCTCTAATGCATAACCCCAAAATGATAGTGGTAAATCGGTAAGAGACATCATAGAGTGCACCATATCTAATATAGTACGGTTATGATGTTCGTACACACCATTACGGTGTGGTGTTCTAGGTGGCGTGAGTTGCGAAACTATTCTGCATTGTTTCAAATGAAGACCAAACTCGTAACTCAAATATTCTCCTCCACGATCAGATCATAGAAACTTTATTTTCTCGTTACGACGATTTTCCACTTCACTCTGAAATTATTTGAACTTTTCAAATGTTTCAGATTTATGTTTCATCAAGAAGATATACCCATATTTTACTCAAATCATCTGTGAAGGTCAGAAAATAAACCTGCCGCGAGCCTCAACACTCATCGGACTGCATACATCAGTATGTATTATTTCCAACAAGTCTGTTGCCTGCTCCATTGTTCTGGACAACGGAGTCTTAGGCATCTTGCCCATGAGGCATGGTTCGCAAGCATCAACCGATTCATAATCAAGTGATTCCAAAAGCCCATCAGCATGGATTTTCTTCATGCGCTTTACACCAATATGACCTAAACGGCAGTGCCACAAATATGTTGCACTATCATTATTAACTTTGCATCTTTTGGCTTTAATATTATGAATATGTGTATCACTACGATCGGGATTCAATAAACCATTCACCTTGGGTGTATGACCATTGAAGGTTTTATTCATGTAGATAGAACAACAATTATTCTCTGACTTTAAATGAATAACCGTATTGCAATAAACATGATCAAATCATATTCATGCTTAATGCAAACACCAAATAACATTTATTTAGGTTCAACACTAATCCCGAAAGTATAGGGAGTGTGCGATGATGATCATATCAATCTTGGAACCACTTCCAACACACATCGTCACTTCACCCTTAACTAGTCTCTGTTCATTCTGCAACTCTCGTTTCTAGTTACTAATCTCAGCAACTGAAGTAGTATCAAATACTGAGGGGATTCTATAAACACTAGTAAAGTACACATCAATAACATGTATATCAAATATACCTTTGTTCACTTTGCCATCCTTCTTATCCGCCAAATACATGGGGCAGTTCTGCTTCCAGTGACCAGTCCCTTTGCAGTAGAAGCACTTAGTCTTAGGCTTAGGTCTAGACTTGGGCTTCTTCACTTGAGCAGCAACTTTCTTGCCGTTCGTCTTGAAGTTCCCCTTCTTCCCTTTGCCCTTTTCTTTAAACTAGTGGTCTTCTCAATCATCAACACTTGATGCTTTTCTTGATTTCTACCTTTGTCGATTTCTGCATCACGAAGAGCTTGGGAATCGTTTCCGTTATCCCTTGCATATTATAGTTCATCATGAAGTTCTAGTAACTTGGTGATAGTAACTAGAGAACTTTGTCAATTACTATCTTATCTGGAAGATTAACTCCCACTTGATTCAAGCAATTGCAGTACCCAAACAATCTGAGCACATGCTCACTGGTTGAGCTATTCTCCTCCATCTTTGTAGGCAAAGTACTGTCAGAGGTCTCCTACCTCTCGACACGGGCATAAGTATGAAATACTAATTTCAACTCTTGGAACACCTTATATGTTCCGTGGTGTTCAAAACATTTTTGAAGTCCCGGTTCTAAGCCATAAAGCATGGTGCACTAAACTATCAAGTAGTCATCATACCGAGCTTTGCCAAACGTTCATAACGTCTGCATATGCTCCTGCAATAGGTCCGTCACCTAGCGGTGCATCAAGGACATAATTCTTCTGTGTAGCAATGAGGATAATCCTCAGATCACAGATCCAATTCGCATCATCGCTACTAACATCTTTCAATTTATTTTTCTCTAGGAACATATCAAAAATAAACGGGGAAGCTATGTGCGAGCTATTGATCTACAACATAGATATGCAAATACTATCAGGACTAAGTTCATGATATTAAGTTCAATTAATCATATTACTTAAGAACTCCCACTTAGATAGACATCCCTCTAGGCATCTAAATGATCACGTGATCCAAATCAACTAAACCATGTCCGATCATCACGTGAGATGGAGTAGTTTTCAACGGTGAACATCATTATATTGATCATATCTACTATATGATTCACACTCGACCTTTCAGTCTCCAGTGTTCTGAGGCCATATTTGCATATGCTAGGCTCGTCAAGTTTAACCCGAGTATTTCTGCGTGTGCAAAACTGTCTTACACCCGTTGTAGATGAATGTTGAGCTTATCACACCCGATCATCACGTGGTGTCTCGGCACAACAAACTTTGGCAACGGTGCATACTCAGGGAGAACACTTTTACTTTGAAATTTAGTGAGAGATCATATCATAATGCTACCGCCGAACTAAGCAAAAATAAGATGTATAAAAGGTAAACATCACATGCAATCCAAATATGTGACATGATATGGCCATCATCATCTTGTGCTTTTGATCTCCATCTCCAAAGTACCGTCATGATCTCCATTGCTACCGGCATGACACCATGATCTCCATCATCTTGATCTTTTATCAACGTGTCGTCACATGGTCGTCTCACTAGCTATTACTTTATCAACTATTGCTATCGCATAGCGATAAAGTAAAGCAATTACATGGCACTTGCATCTTATGCAATAAAGAGACAACCATAAGGCTTCTGCCAGTTGCCGATAACTTCAATAGAACATGATCATCTCATACAACAACTTATATCTCATCACGTCTTGACCATATCACATCACAATAAGCCCTGCAAAAACAAGTTAGACGTCCTCTACTTTGTTGTTGCAAGTTTTACGTGGCCGCTACGAGCTGAGCAAGAACCGTTCTTACCTACGCATCAAAACCACAATGATAGTTCATCAAGTTAGTGATGTTTTAACCTTCTCAAGGACCGGGCGTAGCCACACTCGGTTCAACTAAAGTTGGACAAACTGACACCCGCCAGCCACCTGTGTGTAAAGCATGTCGGTAGAACCAGTCTCGCGTAAGCGTACGCGTAATGTCGGTCCGGGCCGCTTCATCCAACAATACCGCTGAACCAAAGTATGACATGCTAGTAAGCAGTATGACTTGTATCGCCCACAACTCACTTATGTTCTACTCGTGCATATAACATCTACGCATAAACTTGGCTCTGATATCACTGTTGGGGAACGTAGTAATTTCAAAAAAAATTCCTGTGCACACACAGGATCATGGTGATGCGTAGCAACGAGAGGGGAGAGTGTGTCCACATACCCTCGTAGACCGAATGCGGAAGCGTTAGCACAACACGGTTGATGTGGTCATACGTCTTCACGATCTGACCGATCCAAGTACCGAACGCACGGCACCTCCGAGTTCTGCACATGTTCAACTCGATGACGTCCTGCGAGCTCCGATCCAGCAAAGCTTCACAGGAGAGTTTCGTCAGCACGACGGCATGGTGATGGTGATGATGATGCTACTGACGCAGGGCTTCGCCTAAGCTCCACTACGATATGATCGAGGTGGATTATGGTGGAGGGGGCACCGCACACGGCTAAGAGATCAATGATCAATTGTTGTGTCTATGGGGTGCCCCTGCACCCGTATATAAAGGAGCAAGGGGAGGAGGTGGCCGACCAGGTAGAGGCGTGCCAAGAGGGGGAGTCATACTCCCACTAGGAGTAGGACTCCTCCCTTTCCTAGTAGGAGTAGGAGAGGGGGAAGGAAAGGGAGAGGAGGAGAAGGAAAGAGGGGGTCGGCCCCCTTGCCCTAAAACAATTCGATTTGGGCCTTCGGGGGCGTGCCCCACACTTCCCATGCAGCCCTCTATTTCCACTAAGGCCCATGTAGGCCCATTAAGCCCCCCGGGGGGTTCCGGTAACCCCCCGGTACTCTGGTATATGTCCGGAACCTTCCGGAACCTTTTCGGTGTCCGAACATAGTCGTCCAATATATCGATCTTTACGTCTCAACCATTTCGAGACTCCTCGCCATGTCCGTGATCATATCCGAGACTCCGAACTACCTTCGGTACATCAAAACACAAAAACTCATAATACCGATCGTCACCTAACTTTAAGCGTGCGGACCCTACGTGATCAAGAACTATGTAGACATGACCGAGACACATCTTCAGTCAATAACCAATAGCGGAACCTGGATACTCATATTGGCTCCCACATATTCTACGAAGATCTTTATCGGTCAAACTGCATAACAACATACGTTGTTCCCTTTGTCATACTTGCCCGAGATTCGATCGTCGGTATCTCAATACCTAGTTCAATCTCGTTACCGGCAAGTCTCTTTACTCGTTCCGTAATACATCATTCCGCAACTAACTCATTAGTTACAATGCTTGCAAGGCTTATAGTGATGTGCATTACCGAGTGGGCCCAGAGATACCTCTCCGACAATCGGAGTGACAAATCCTAATCTCGAAATACGCCAACTCAACAAGTACCTACGGAGACACCTGCAGAGCACCTTTATAATCACCCATTTACATTGTGACATTTGGTTGCACACAAAGTGTTCCTCCGATACTCGGGAGTTGCATAATCTCATAGTCATAGGAACATGTATAAGTCATGAAGAAAGCAGTAGCAACAAACTAAACGATCATTGTCCTAAGCTAACGGAATGTGTCAAGTCAATCACATCATTCTCCTAATGATGTGATCCCGTTTATCAAATGACAACTCATGTCTATGGTTAGGAAACATAACCATCTTTGATCAACGAGCTAGTCCAGTAGAGGCATACTAGTGACACTTTGTTTGTCTATGTATTCACACATGTATTATGTTTCCGGTTAATGCAATTCTAGCATAATAATAAACATTTATCATGAAATAAGGAAATAAAGAATAACTTTATTATTGCCTCTAGGTCATATTTCCCTCAGTATAAGCCACAACTTTCTTCTCTTGCATTAACACGGCACCGAGACCTTGCAATGAGGCATCATATAAAACTTCGTATGGCTTGGACTCATCAGGAGGAGTTAGGACAGGAGCTATGATGAGTTTCTCTTTGAGAGTGTTGAAAGTAACGTCACACTCAAGAGTCCAGGAATACTTGACATGCTTCTGGAGGAGGTTGGAAAGAGGTTTCGCAATCTTTGAGAAATTCTCAACAAATCTTCGGCAATAGCTTGCAAGCCCAAGGAAACTGTGGATCTGCTTGACATTTTGAGGAGGTTCCGAGTTGACAATTGCAGAAACCTTCTCCGGATTAACTGCAATGCCTTTGGCGGAGATTATGTGGCCAAGGTAAAGAACTTCATCAAGCCAAAACTCACATTTGGAGAATTTTGCATAGAATTGATACTCTCTGAGCTTGTCGAGCACCAATCGCAAATGCTTGGCATGATCTTTCTTATTCTTGGAGAACACCAAGATATCATTGAGATACACCAGGACGAATTCATTGGTGTAGGGGTTGAAGATGAAGTTCATCATGCGAGAGAATGTTGGAGGGGCATTGACAAGACCGAAAGACATGACAGTATATTCATAAGAACCAAAGCTTGTTCTGAATGTTGTCTTAGGGATATCTTCTTCACGAATGTGAATCTGATGATAACCCATACGGAGGTCAAGCTTGGAAAACACCTTTGCACCTTTGAGTTGCTCGAATAGCTCATTGATATTGGGCAGTGGGTACTTATTCTTGATTGTCTTCTTGTTCAATAGGCGGTAATCGATGCAAAGTCGGTTAGTGCCATCCTTCTTCTGGACAAAAAGAACACCACAACCACATGAAGATGAACTTGGTCTAATCAGACCCATACGCTCTTGTTCATCGAGCTGTCTCTTCAAATCATTCAGCTCTTTTGGCCCATGCTTGTATGGACGCTTGCAAACGGGTTCAGTACCGGGCTCAAGATCGGTAACGAACTCGACTGGTCGGTGAGGAGGCATACCCGAAAGCTCTTCTGGAAAGACATCTTGATACTCACAAACAACTGGAATCTGAGAAATAGTGTCTAACTCGCCCTTCTCATTGAGAGAGAACAACCGAATGGTTTCATCACGAGCAGCATAGATTATCACATCCTTAGAAGGGTGCGTCAATTTAATCTCCCTGGTGGCACAATCAAGAGCAGTCTTGTGCTGAGAAAGCCAATCCATGCCGAGAATGAGATCAATATCATAGTCGCCGAGGACAATTGGGGAAGCCAGGAATTTGTAATTGCCCATCTTGATGGAAACATCCAGAACCACCAAACGAGAACTCAAGTGCTTGCCGGGGGAAACAACCGCTAATGGTTTTTCCAAACATGCCGAAAAGAAATCATGCTTTGTGAAGAACGGTGTTGACATGAAACAATGCGATGCCCCAGAATCGAACAAAACTTTAGCAGGAATAGAGTTAATTGGAAGTGTACCCATGATCACATCTGAAGAATCCTCTACATGAGCTGCATTCAACATGTTCACCTTTGCATGTTTTGGATTGTGCTTGACAACTGCATTGCTTGAAGACCTCACAGGAGGAGGAGGCGGAAGGCGCCTCTGGGTGCAGTTGTTTGCATAGTGACCTTTCAGACCACACTTGTTCCAAGTAACCTCTGGGAGTGGACGATGATAAGGAGAAGGAGGAGGACCACCTGCCCTCGGAGCTTGAGTCTGAGACTTGTTCTGATAGCCTGGGTTGGGTGGGTGGGAAGATCCATGACCACCTGAGTTCTTCTGCTAGTAGGGCTGACGAAACGGAGGAGGTGGAGGAAGCCAGAACTTCTGTTGCTTAGCTACCACTTGAGAGGAAGAAGATGAGTGAACTGCATCCCTGATTCTCTTCTTTGAAGCCTCACACTTGAGGTGAGCAGCTTCTTGCCTGAGGGCCATGTTGTAGAACTGATCGAACTGAGTAGGCTCAACAAGAACAAGAGCTAACTGCATATCCTCCCTAAGGCCACCCCTGAAGTGATAGATCAAGCTCTTTTCATTAGGAACATCTCGCCTTGTGAAGCGAGCAAGCTTCTGAAACTGGATGTTGTATTGATACACGAACATGCTTCCTTGCTTGAGATTACAGAATTCCTCACGCTTGCTCTCAACAACACTTGTTGGAATGTGATGAGCTTGAAATTCCCGGTAGAAGTCAGTCCAGGTAATCGCTCGGGCCCCTCTAGAATCTTTGTATTGCTGATACCAATCAGGTGCTTGGTCCTTGAGCTGAAAAGAAGCGAACTTGGCGTAGTCCTTAGGCCTGACATTGCTGCATTCAAAATGCTTGTTGATGTCCACGAGCCAATCACCGACGTCCTTGGCCTCGACACAAGTGCTGAAAGACTTTGGCTGATTTGCAAGAAACTAGTTGAGGGTAGCAAACTGAGGCTGATTGTTGAATTGCCCTTGACCTTGATCTCCTTGGTTGCCTTGGCCTTGGTTGCGCTCTTGTAAGAGTTGCAAAAGCATCTGGGTATTTGCGTTGGTGGCTGCCATCACAGCTTGCCATGCCTCCGGAGGCGGAGGAGGTGGCGGAGGGTTGGACTGCTCTCCGTCAGTAAGTTGCGGATTCAGACGCGTTGGGGGAGCCATCCTGAAGAGGGTGACATCCGTTAGAATATGATAGACAAGCTAAATCAACGGATAGATATGTGCAACATATAGTCTTCACCATAAACATTCGAACAAAGATTGAAGGAATGAATTCCAAAGTTAACATTACACAACCATTAAGGAGAGAAGCCACTTTAAAAGAGATTGATGAATGAAACAACAACGTACGACTGGAACAAATAAATGGTAAGGATGGCCCAATCCCATACCACTTATCTGTCGGAAGAATATCTAAGAGCTACTTGAATTCCCACCTATTAACTCCTTAAACTTTCTGGTTATGAAATCTGGTGTTGGGGATACAGGGAGGCACAATATATATCACACAACCAACAAGCCATACGCTCCAACTGTATCCATCCATCAACACATAACCAAGAAAACTCCGGAAATCGTCTACCTGAACCTTCGAAAAGCATCTGTTATACTAGTTGTGGCAATACTCTCGAACTCCCTCCCCAGTACTGGGTGGCACCGAGGTTATCTCACCACTAACTCCATAAAAGAGATTTTCTATGTCAGCAAACTCAGGTATTCCAGAACTGCAACGATAAAATTGTGACGACAACACCTCGGAGCTCTACTCCCCGGGACACTTCCACAACCCCTAAATGTTAGGAGGCACCAAGAACAATGTTCTCGTCACAAGAATATCAGAACGATCCCAAGATACCTGCGTGATCCTATTTTTTAGTGAAAATGAGGAGAGGAAAGTCAAAACATCTACATCAGGAGTCCTCACCGGAGCGATGAAGGGGGCTGAGGAGTAAAAAGAATCCTACTATCCGATATATATATAATCCTAAGACTCAAAATAGTTTTGTTCTAGACTCAACAACGTCAGTGATTCGATCAAGTAGGGGGCTCCTAAGTCGGGATGGCTCTGATACCAACTTGTAACACCCAAGATGCGGCTATATCTCCCACGTGTCGAGGCACGACTTAGAGGCATAACCGCATTTTGGTATGATCGCAAGAAGTGTCATCTTCACACAATCCCATGTAAAAGAACAAGGAAGTAAATAGTTGGCTTACAATCACCACATCACACAATGATCAAATGTTCATACATTAAATAAAATACACATAAGGTCCGACTACAGACGAATCCAAATGAAAAGAAGACAACCCCAAATGCTAAAACCCGATCGCATCCCTACTAGGCACCACTACTAATCATCCGAAAAGGAAACATAGTAACGGCCAAGGTCTTCGTCGAACTCCCACTTGAGCATGGTGGCATCACCTGTATTGGTATCATCGGCACCTGCAACTGTTTTGGTAGTATCTGTGAGTCACGGGGACTCAGCAATCTCAAAACCCACGAGATCAAGACTATTTTAGCTTATAGGTAGGATGAGGTTATGGTGGAGTTGCAGCAAGCACTAAGTAAATATGGTGGCTAACATATGAGTACAAGAGTAAGATGAGAAACTACGCAACGGTCGTAAACTAGAAGTGATCAAGAAGTGATCCTGAACTACTTACGTTCAAACATAACCCCACCATGTTCTCTTCCCAAACCTCGTCGAAAAGAGACCATCACGATTACTCATGCGGTTGGTGTATTTTAATTAACTCAAGTGCCACGTTCTCTATAACCGGATATTAACAAATTCTCATCTGCCACATAACTGTGGTGTTCGCACATGAACACGTCACCGTGTACGTCCAACTCCGAGGGTGATGCACCACAACTCACGTCGAAGGAGACCCGCCGGAATCGCGGTACGTAAGACAATCCGGCGGGCGCTTTTGTAGACCCGAAACCCCACACGCCTGGGAGGGACCCCGTCAGGGTCGCGCGGCGGCTATGGGCTGCCCTAGGTCAGACTGACCGCCCATAGGGCCTCGAGGTTCGCCGCCCTGCAACAAGAAGAACGAACGAAGAACGAGAAAGAAGAAGAACAAGGGAGAAGGAAATGTAAAGGTAAAAGATGTAGATAGATTTGTTCGATTGTGTGTTGTTGTTCAATCGACCATCATCTCTTGTCTATATAAGAGGCGGATGGACTTGCCGTACAAGAAAAGGACTTGCCTTGCCATTCAAATCATCAAAATCTAACCAAATTCGGACTTCTCACGACCTCCGGCCTGGATGTTCGGCTCTTGGCCCAGATGAACCGGCCAAGCCCAGATTTCTAACAACAGTCCACTAATCAGGCTATAACTTTTTCATATGAATTCGGATTAAGATGAGTTTTATATCAAAATCAACCATTTCGACGAGACGCACAACTTTTATGTTGAACACTTTTCGATTTTAGGTCATATTGAGGGCGTTTCGGGCCGTTTTCTAAAATCTGCAGGAGAAAAACGTGTCCGGACGTCCGGACGATTGCCGTGATTGTCCGGCCTTTACCCGGATCATCCGGGACTAGACCCAGATCATCCGGCTTCACAAAACTTCTATGGTCTTGGTGCTTCAATTTCCCGGATGATCCGTGATGTCTACTATAGAACCTTCTTCTTGTAGACGCTGTTGGGCCTCCAAGTGCAGAGGTTTGTAGGACAGTAGCAAATTTTCCTCAAGTGGATGACCTAAGGTTTATCAATCCGTAGGAGGCGTAGGATGAAGATGGTCTCTCTCAAGCAACCCTGCAACCAAATAACAAAGAGTCTCTTGTGTCCCCAACACACCCAATACAATGGTAAATTGTATAGGTGCACTAGTTCGGTGAAGAGATGGTGATACAAGTGGTATATGGATGGTAGATAAAGGTTTTTGTAATCTGAAAATATAAAAACAGAAAGGCAACTAATGATAAAAATGAGCGTAAACGGTATTGCAATGCGTTGAAACAAGGCCTAGGGTTCATACTTTCACTGGTGCAAGTTCCCTCAACAATAATAACATAATTGGATCACATAACTATCCCTCAACATGCAACAAAGAGTCACTCAAAAGTCACTAATAGCGGAGAACAAACGAAGAGATTATGGTAGGGTACGAAACAACCTCAAAGTTATTCTTTCCAATCAAGCCATTGGGCTATTCCTATAAGTATCACAAACAACCCTAGAGTTCGTACTAGAATAACACCTTACGACACAAATCAACCAAAACCCTAATGTCACCTAGATACTCCAATGTCACCTCAAGTATCCGTGGGTATGATTATACAATATGCATCACACAATCTCATATTCATGTATTCAAACCAAAACAAAGAACTTCAAAGAGTGCCCCAAAGTTTCTACCGGAGAGTCAAGACGAAAACGTGTGCCAACCCCTATGCATAGGTTCATGGGCGGAACCCGCAAGTTGATCACCAAAACATACATCAAGTGAATCAATAGAATACCCCGTTGTCACCACGGGTATCCCACGCAAGACATACATCAAGTGTTCTCAAATCCTTAAAGACTCAATCCGATAAGATAACTTCAAAGGGAAAACTCAATCCATTACAAGAGAGTAGAGGGGGAGAAACATCATAAGATCCAACTATAATAGCAAAGCTCGTGATACATCAAGATCGTATCACCTCAAGAACACAAGAGAGAGAGAGATCAAACACATAGCTACTGGTACATACCCTCAGCCACGAGGGTGGACTACTCCCTCCTCGTCATGGAGAGCACCGGGATGATGAAGATGGCCACTGGAGAGGGTTTCCACCCTCCGGCAGGGTGCCGGAACGGGTCTAGATTGGTTTTCGATGGCTACGGAGGCTTCTGGCGACAGAACTCCCGATCTATTGTGCTCCCCGAAGTTTTTAGGGTATATGGGTATATATGGGAGGAAGAAGTACGTCGGTGGACCTCCGGGCTGTCCACGAGGCAGGGGGGCACGCCCAGGGGGTGGGCGCGCCCCCCACCCTCGTGGGCAGCCCGGGACTCTCCTGGTCCATCTCCGATACTCCGTGGGCTTCTTCTGGTCCAAAAATAAGTTCCGTGAAGTTTCAGGTCAATTGGACTCCGTTTGATTTTCCTTTTCTACGATACTCTAAAACAAGAAAAAAAACAGAAACTGGCACTGGGCTTTAGGTTAATAGGTTAGTCCCAAAAATAATATAAAAGTGCATAATAAAGCCCATAAACATCCAAAACAGATAATATAATAGCATGGAACAACAAAAAATTATAGATACGTTGGAGACGTATCAATCCGGACCCCGGCCTAGATGATCCAGCCAAATATTGCTGCAGTGCATGGTTTTGCCTTTAACTTTTGCATATGACCTCGGATGGGGATGATTTTTATCATCAAAACTATCCGTTTCGACGAGGCGAAGAACTTTTCAGTTGAAAGTTTTTTCATGAAAGGTCATTTTAATTAGGTTTCATGCCATTCCTTAATCTGGTGTCAATACAAGCATCTCTAAGATTGTCATAACTTTCGCATCTGAGCTCTGTTTTGGACCATCTCCATATTTATTTTGATCATGTAGAAGAGAGCCAGCAAATGGTGACATGAACTCATAATTTTAACCTCATCTCATTATATCCTCAAATTACTCTTGGCGATCATGCCCCCTGTTTTTCGGCAAAGCTAGCGTGCCGAAAAATAACTTGTACCATGTTGGTTCTAAGGATAATGTCAACACTCCATCGGCCACTTTGCATGTGCTTAGGGCGATAAATATATATCGGCCATTATTTGTGTGAACCCTTGATGCAAACTTTGGTGAAATCTTCTCAACTTCACAAACAATCGGATGATAAAGTTCCATATATATGTATCTTAAGGTCGTTCTCTGAACCATATTGTTCACCCTTTTACTAGAATTTTGCAGATAATCAACAATAAACTTTCTCCAATCCTTACTTTCGCCTGCATAAAAAATTCATTAGTGGCCGAAGCGGTGGCCTTCGGTTCGGCCTTACCTCTGGTGACGAGACTAAGCATCGGCTATTAATAGAAATGCAATACACCATGAGTTACATAGTAGCTGGTGCTTGCTGTGAGAACTCTCTTGAATTGTCATGCCTAGAAATATGAACAATTTTAAAGCAACCCAAGGTAAATTTTGCATCTAGACATACCTCAAGATAAACTATAAGTGATTCATCAAAACACTGATAACCCTTGCACTACTCATAACGAATCACCGAAAGCCTCAATATGTATGGCACATATAGCATGTAAAAGATCCAATCCGAATAACAATGCATAATTATGCAAAAAATATTCTAAGTGGCACGAGGCTTCACAAAATTTCACCATAATGAGATATATAAAAAACACCAACACCTTGGCCATTGTGAATTCAACCATAAAAACATAATCTCCATAGTACTAGAGAGACAAGGCTAATATCAATATTATGCATGTCATAAATCCGATGCTCAATAATGAAACCAACAATTATTTGGACTCTCATAGAATTGAAATACTTGTATGCCAAATTGTATATATTAAATCAAAGCATAAACACACTCACCAATTCTGTAACTATGAATTGGTCTAGGCAACATATATTCAATGACATCGGTCATAATGTCTCAACTCTATTCAATCATAATATAGGCATACATATAAATTTCCATGAGCACATACCTTGTCTTGCTCTCCAATTGAACTAAGGATGATGTTAGAATAGCGCACCGGCCATGCATTGACAAACTCTTAGGACGATAGATAAATATCGGCCATTGCCACAAGGTCCATGTAGAATTCACCCACCAAAGTATGTATAGCCAAAATAAAAAAATTAAATAGTAATAAAATATTTCGGCCCCTTTGTATTAGCAACAAAAATGAAACTAACCAAGTGGATAGTGATTTGGTAATACACTCGCATGATATAGAAAATTATGTTGCACCCATGGATCAAAATGAATCCATGGAGAGTAATTGATCACACCTAGGGATGTATTCCATGGCAAAGGCATTAATGACATGGTTGAAGAAAATGGATGATGTGCTAACCGAAGATTTTGATGTTGTGATGCACACCTTCGGCTTAATTGTTTGTTGCTTCCATGTTTCTCTTTCTTCACTTTTATTGTACTTGTTGCAATAGAAGCATGCAAATCATTTTTTTTATGATTGGTCTTCTTGGGAACCCATGCCATGTTCGTCTGTCTCAGCTCTTGTGCGCTAAGATTCTGTAATTTCTTCTTTTGCCAATACGATAAGCCGAGTGGGCATCTCGGCTGTGGTTCTATCTTGACCAATGGCAATTCCTTTTTGGCCTTGTGCACTCTCAACTTCTTTTCTTCAGATTTGGCACTTTGGTTCTCAATAATCGTTGCTTCATCTCATTGCCTTTAGTAGCCAATATCAACACTTTAATTGGCTCTTTTTCATTTGATATCAAATCTGAAGTAGCACTCTTACGACCATCTCTTTTAACACGGTAAACTTGCTTTACCACGTATTTCTTCTTCCTTGAGCTCTGGACCGATTCCTTATGATTGAAACGGTCTTTGACGCGTGATTGTTCAAATGTTGATCTTCTTGGAGCTGCCTAGTATTGGTGAGATGGTCTAAAATAAGATGGAGATTATTCCCTTGTATCATACCTGTCCCGTGATGAATATGGATTTAAATGAGCATAGGGAGGCATCCACGGCATTGGCATTGGCGGCCCAAAATAAGGATATGAATATGTCGCATTGAAATTCTCACTTTGCCAATACCGATCCTCATATTTGCGCCTTGGGGGTGATCTTAGTTTCTTTGAATGATTTGGCTGATAAGCATTCTTCTCTTCACTCTTCTTTTGATATTTATCCAATAGTTCAGTGAAGGTGATTTTTGATCTCTTACACTTGTGCTTATTTCGGCCTTTGTTTTCTTTTGGTTTGCTTTCATCGATCATTGGATTTGCTTGTTGCCCCCCAGTCCTTGGCATCTCCATTGTAACTTCAATATAACTCATGCCTTCAAGAATGTTTTCATTGTGCTCTTGAACAACTTCTTTACTTGAAAGCTTATTTTCATCACCTGCAACTTTTACCTTCTCTTTAAATGGATCGGTTTGAAGCAGCCGATGCAAAAACTTTTTGCCATCGGGACCAATCGGAATAGACTGGTCATCTCTTGGTGTTTCAACAAACTTCAATCGTCCTTTTTCAATGGCCGATTTAACTATTTGACGAAACATGTTGCTATCCTCAAAATTATGCTTAAACGAATCATGCAACTTACAATACATTCGTCCTTGGATAGATGGCTCAACATGGTGATCAAGAATTCTAATATAATTATTTGTTAACAACAAATCAAAGATTTTATCACACATGTTTGAATTGAAGGTATACTTCTTATTCTCAAGCCGATCTTGTTGTGACAACGACTTTGTAACTAAGCACATGAATGGCTCAGATTTCGAGCCTTCCTATTCGGCTATGCATTGTGTTTTGCATTCTATCTTCGATGTCTTTGGATAAGATATTACATTAGCATCGGTTTTCTCAATAGAATTTAACCTTGGCTTTAAATTTTTGAAACAAAAATTGTTAGAGCATACATGTCTCAATTGAGGCCAAATGCAAGGCAAGTAATAAATAAGCAAAGCTACCCAATTAGATATGAACATTAGATAAATCACTAGGGAAAGCCTTGGCTGCAACAATAAGTCACTATCAGTCTTTATAAATGGCGCAATGGGTTGACCGATATGTTCTATAACAATTTTCTTGCTAACAAGTAAATTACCCTTCTTCGTTGGTCTTTCAAAATCACTTATGAGGATTTTCCTAATAGATGCATCAATAATAAAGTTCTGACCAAATCTGAAAATAGGTAAATTACTTGCTAAACATACCTTTTCAAATATGTTGGGAGAGCATGATGGTGGTGTGACTTGAACAATATCTTGCTCCGCCTTTGGATGGCTCCCCAACGCCTCTTCATCATCCTTTTCTTGATTTCGTGCATCATTATATTGATGATTTTTGTCAGTCGAACATTGTTCGGCTACTTGTTCTTGTCCTCGAAGTTCATCAATTTCTATGGAACGAAACTCATAGGGCAGGAAGTAGGTTCCATTAACTTCAGAAAAATCAAGCATGACTGCCTTGCTATGCTTTCCATGCCCTTTATCAATAATGCTTGCCTCTTTGGATTTGATGGATACAGAATATATACTACTTGATTCGGCTTTTCCAATAACCGAATTTTATTTGTTACCTGAATCAATAACTTTATCTTTTTGAATTTCCAAGCCTTCTCGCTCTTGTCTAATTTTAGCCCACATCTCAGATTGGCGAGCTTTAAACTTTTTCATCTCAATTTCCATCCACTCCTCATGAGATTGCCCCCAATACTTCCAGACTTTTCTGGCAATGAGGTGCTGAAACTTTGCAATTGTTTAGGGGTGCACTGGATGGTACAGAACTGGACGAATGCATCATTTGCACAACTCTAGCTTTTACTGCAGCAAAATCATGAGGCTTCCCGCCTTCTATTAGTTCATGTCGAATGGAGTTGCACAAATCCCAAGAGAATGTAAGCTTGTTCTCAACCACCCAGTCTGGATATGATTGCCCCCCGATGCTTTTAGACTCTTTCGGCAGTGAGATGTTGCCGAAATGCTATAATTGTGTAGGTGGGACATGATATGCCAAGGTAGTATGTGAAGGCATTTGTGCTCATGCAGAAGTTTCACTTATTCGGCCATGACCATGAAGGTGCGGAGCTGAATTATGGACATCAACAGTTGTGTATGGTGCCAAAAAAACTAGTAGCATTAGGTGTAACATATGATGTTTGAGGGTAATTGGCCGAATAACTAGTAGTAACTGTTCGGGAACGCAATAATTTCAAAAAAATTCCTACGCACACGCAAGATCATGGTGATGCATAGCAACAAGAGGGAAGAGTGTTGTCCATGTACCCTCGTAGACCGTGAGTGGAAGCGTTATGACAACACAGTTGATGTAGTCGTACGTCTTCACGATCGACCAATCCTAGCACCGATGGTACGGCACCTCCGCGATCTGCACACGTTCGGCTCGGTGACGTCCCACGAACTCATGATCTAGCAGAGTGTCGAGGGAGAGCTTCGTCAGCACGACAGCGTGATGACGGTGATGATGATGCTACCGGAACAGGGCTTCGCCTAAGCACCACTACGATATGATCGAGGTGGATTATGATGGAGGGGGGCACCGCACACGGCTAAGAGATCAATGATCAACTTGTGTGTCTATGGGATGCCTTTGGCCACGTATATAAAGGATGGAGGGAGGAGGAGGTCGGCCCTCATAGGGCACGCCCAAAGTGTGGAGTCCTACTACAACTCCCTAGTCCTAGTAGGATTCCACCTCCCACATGGAATAGGAAAAAGGAAGGGAGAAGGAGAAGGAAGGAAGGGGGCGCCCCCTTTCCCTAGTCCAATTCGGACTAGTCCATGGGGAAGGGGCACGGCCACCCTTGAGGCCTTTCTCTCCTTTCCCGTATGGCCCATTAAGGCCCAATACGAATTCCCGTAACTCTCTGGTACTCCGAAAAATACCCGAATCACTCGGAACCTTTCCGTTGTCCGAATATAGCCTTCCAATATATCGATCTTTATGTCTCGACCATTTCGAGACTCCTTGTCATGTCCCCGATCTCACCCGGGACTCCAAACAAACTTAGGTACATCAAAACACATACACTCATAATATCGGTCGTCACCGAATGTTCAGTGTGCGGACCCTACGGGTTCGAGAACTATGTAGACATGACCGAGACACGTCTCCGGTCAATAACCAATAGTGGAACCTGGATGTTCATATTGGCTCCCACATATTCTGCGAAGATCTTTATCGGTCAAATCGCATAACGATATACGCTGTTCCCTTTGTCATCGGTATGTTACTTGCCCGAGATTCGATCGTCGGTATCCTCATACCTAGTTCAATTTCGTTCCCGGCAAGTCTCTTTAATCGTTCTTTAATGCATCATCCCGCAACTAACTCATTAGTCACAATGCTTTCAAGGCTTAGAGTGATGTGCATTACCGAGAGGGCCCGGAGATACCTCTCCGATACACGGAGTGACAAATCCTAATCTCGATCTATGCCAACTCAACAAACACCATCGAAGACACGTTTAGAGCATCTTTATAATCACCCAGTTACGTTGTGATGTTTGATAGCACACAAGGTGTTCCTCCGGTATTCAGGAGTTGCATAATCTCATAGTTAGAGGAACATGTATAAGTTATGAAGAAAGCAGTAGCAATAAAACCGAACGATCATTATGCTAAGCTAACAGATGGGTCTTGTCCATCACATTAATCTCTAATGATGTGATCCCGTTCATCAAATGACAACACATGTCCATGGCTAGGAAACCTAACCATCTTTGATTAATGGGCTAGTCAAGTAGAGGCATACTAGGGACACTCTGTTTGTCTATGTATTCATGCATGTACTAAGTTTCCGGTTAATACAATTCTACCGTGAATAATAAACATTTATCATGATATAAGGAAATATAAATAGCAACTTTATTATTGCCTCTAGGGCATATTTCCTTCAGTCTCCCACTTGCACTAGAGTCAATAATCTAGTTCACATAGTCATGTGATTTAACACCAATAGTTCACATCCTTATGTGATTAGTTCACATCTCCATGCGACTAACACCCAAAGGGTTTACTAGAGTCAATAATCTAGTTCACATCGCTATGTGATTAACACCCAAAGAGTGATCATGTTTTGCTTGTGAGAGAAATTTAGTTAATGGGTCTGCCACATTTAGAGCCGTATGTATTTTGCAAATTTTCTGTGTCTACAATGCTTTGCACGGAGCTACTCTAGCTAATTGCTCCCACTTTCGATATGTATCTAGATCAAGACTTAGAGTCATCCAGATCGGTGTCAAAGCTTGCATCGACGTAGCTCTTTACGAAGAACTCTTTGTCACCTCCATAACCGAGAAACATTTACTTATTCCACTAATGATATTTTTGACCGTTGTCCAGTGATCCACTCCTGGATCACTATTGTACCCTCTTGCCAAACTTATGGTGAGGTACACAATAGGTCTAGTACACAACATATCATACTTTATAGAACCTATGACTGAGGCATGGGGAGTGACTTCTCATTCTTTTTCTATCTTCTGCTGTGGTCGGGTTTGAGTGTTTACTCAACTTCATACCTTGCAACACAGGCAATAACTCCTTCTTTTACTTTTCCATTTTGAAGTACATCAAAATCTTGTCAAGGTATGTACTCGTCGAAAATATATCAAGCATCCTGATCTATCTCAAAAGATCTTGATGCTCAATATGTAAGTAGCTTCATCGAATTCTTTCTTTGAAAAACTCTTTTCAAACACTCCTTTATGCTTTCCAGAAAATTCTACATTATTTCTAATCAACAATATGTCATTCACATATACTTATCAGAAATTTTGTAGTGCTCCCACTCACTTTCTTATAAATACAGGCCTCACTGCAAGTCTGTATAAAACCATATGCTTTGATCACTTTATCAAAGTATATATTCCAACTCCGAGATGCTTGCACCAGTCCATAGATGGATCGCTGGAGCTTGCACACTTTGTTAGCACCTTTAGGATTGACAAAACCTTCTTGTTGCATCATATACAACTCTTCTTTAAGAAATCCATTAAGGAATGCAGTTGTGACATCCATTTGCTAGATTTCATAAAATGTGGTAATTGCTAACATGATTCGGACAGACTTAAGCATCGCTACGGGTGAGAAAATCTCATCGTAGTCAACATCTTGAACTTGTCAAAAACCTTTTGTGACAATTCGAGCTTTGTAGATAGTAACACTACTATCAGTGTCCATCTTCCTCTTGAAAATCCATTTATTCTTAATGGCTCACCAGTCAACGGGAAAGTCAATCAAAGTCCAGACTTTATTCTAATACATGGATCTCATCTTAGATTTCATGGCTTCAAGCCATTTCGCGGAATCCGGGCTCATCATCGCTTCCTCATAGTTCGTAGGTTCGTCATGGTCAAGTAACATGACCTCCGGAGTAGGATTACCGTACCACTCTGGTGTGGAACGTATTCTGGTTGACCTATGAGGTTTGGTAGTAACTTGATCTGAAGTGTCATGATCATCATCATTAACTTTCTCACTATTGGTGTAGGAATCACTAGAACTCATTTCTGTGATGAACTACTTTCCAATTCGGGAGAAGGTACAATTACCTCATCAAGTTTTACATTCCTCCCAATCACTTCTTTCGAGAGAAACTTCTTCTCTAGAAAGGATCCATTCTTAGCAACGAATATCTTGCCTTCGGATCTGTGATGAAGGTGTACCCAACAGTTTCCTTTGGGTATCCTATGAAGACGCATTTCTCTGATTTGGGATCGAGCTTATCAGGTTGAAACTTTTTCACATAAGTATCATAGCCCCAAACTTTAAGAAATGACAGCTTAGGTTTCTTGCTAAACCACAGTTCATATGGTGTCGTCTCAACGGATTTAGATGGTGCCCTATTTAACGTGAATGCAACTATCTCTAATGCATAACCCCAAAACGATAGTGATAAATCAGTAAGAGACATCATAGATTGCACCATATCTAATAAAGTACGGTTATGATGTTCGGACACACCATTACGCTGTGGTGTTCCAGGTGGCGTGAGTTGCGAAACTATTCTGCATTATTTCAAATGAAGACCAAACTCATAACTCAAATATTCTCCTCCATGATCAGATCCCAGAAACTTTATTTTCTTGTTACGATGATTTTCCACTTCACTCTGAAATTTTTTGAACTTTTCAAATGTTTCAGACTTATGTTTCATCTAGTAGATATACCCATATCTGCTCAAATCATCTGTGAAGATCAGAAAATAACGATACCCGACGCGAGCCTCAACACTCATTGGATTACATACATCAGTATGTAATATTTCCAATAAGTCAGTTGCTTGCTCCATTGTTCCGGAGAATGGAGTTTTAGTCATCTTGCCCACGAGGCATGGTTCGCAAGCATCAAATGATTCATAATCAAGTGATTCCAAAAGCCCATCAGCATGGAGTTTCTTCATGCGCTTTACACCAATATGACCTAAACGGCAGTGGCACCTATAAGTTGCACTATCATTATTAACTTTGCATCTTTGGCTTCAATATTATGAATATGTGTATTACTACGATCGATATTCAATAAACCATTCACCTTGGGTGTATGACCTCAGAAGGTTTTATTCATGTAAACAGAATAACAATTATCCTTGACTTAAATGAATGACCGTTTTGTAATAAACATGATCCAATCATATTATGCTTTACGCAAACACCAAATAACATTTATTTTAGGTTCAACACTAATCCCGAAGGTAAAGGGAGTGTGCGATGGTGATCTTATCAACCTTGGAATCACCTCCAACTCACATCATCACCTCGCCCTTAACTAGTCTCTGTTTATTTTGCAACTCCCGTTTCGAGTTACTACTCTTAGCAACTGAACCAGTATCAAATACTGATGTGTTGCTATAAACACGAGTAAAGTACACATCAATAACATGTATATCAAATATACTTTTGTTCACTTTTCCATCCTTCTTATCCGCCAAGTATCTAGGGCAGTTCCACTTCCAATGACCATTTCCTTTGCAGTAGAAGCACTCAGTTCCAGGCTTGGGTTTAGCTTTGGGCTTCTTCATGGGAGCAACAACTTGCATGCTATTCTTCTTTTAATTTCCTCTTTCTTTCCCTTTGCCCTTTTCTTGAAACTAGTGGTCTTGTTAACCATCAACACTTGATGCTATTTCTTGATTTCTACCTTCACCGATTTCAGCATCGCGAAGAGCTTGGGAATTACTCTCGTCATCCCTTGCATATTATAGTTCATCACTAAGTTCTAGTAACTTGGTGATAGTGACTTGAGAAATTTATCAATTACTATCTTATCTGCAAGATTAACTCCCACTTGATTCAAGCAATTGTAGTACCCAGACAATCTGAGCACATGCTCACTGGTTGAGCTATTCTCCTCCACCTTGTAGGCAAAGTACTGTCAGAGGTCTCATACCTCTCGACATGGGCATGAGTATGAAATACCAATTTCAACTCTTAGAACATCTTACATGTTCCGTGGCGTTCAAAACGTTTTTGAAGTCCCGGTTCTAAGCCGTAAAGCATGGTGCACTAAACTATTAAGTAGTCATCATACCGAGCTTTGTCAAACGTTCATAACGTGTGCATCTGTTCCTGCAATAGGTCTGTCATCTAGCGGTGCATAAAGGACATAATTCTTCTGTGTAGCAATGAGGATAATTCTCAGATGACGGACCCAGTACGCATCATTGCTACTATCATCTTTCAACTTATTTTTCTCTAGGAACATATTGTGACGCACCGAGACCGTTGCGCCAGGTGTCTTCCAGTTTTTCGTTGTTGTTGCCTTGTCATTTGCTTGCATGTTGCATCTTGCCATGTCATCATCATGTTTTCAAAACTTGCATCCATCCCGGTCTCCCCGTTCCATCTGTTGTCCGTTCTGAGCCCAGACACACTCACACGCGCCCGTGGCATGTCCGAAATATTATTTTATAAGTGGCCGGAAAATGTTCTTGGAATGGGATGAAATTTGGCGTGCGGTGCTGTTATGTTGTCAGTAAACCGCCTACCATGTTTCATCACATTCAGAGTCCGTTTGATAGCCCAACCGTTAATCTATAGCGGCATTATAGACGGTCTATCATCGGACGTTTCCGGTCTCCGGAAACGGTTGCCGAGTTGCATTCCCTCTCTCTCTCTCTCTTCTCAGTCCAACCACACACTTGACCTCGTTCGCCTAACCCCTCTTTGTGCAATGCATCGACCCCTCGCGCGTGTCCGAAACTTCCCCGAACCCGACCCACTCAGTCGTCACCGATGGGTCCGGATCATCCCCAAACATTTATAAACCATCTCCGTTTTGTTAATTGGACTCCCTAACCAATTTATTCTCGACCCTCCGATTACGACCGGACGGACTGATTACCCCCTAACCTAATTTCAACAACATATATAAAGAGAGCAACCCTAAATTTTAGAGGAGCTGTCCCATCCTCCACTCGTCGCCGCCGCCACTTCAAATCCTCTCGGGATCATCGCCAGATCCACCTCGATTTCCCCAATCCTCCAACCAGCGAGATCCTCCTGATCCTCCTCCTTTTCCCCGCTCATCTCTCTCTGTTGCCTCCACCAGGACACCATGGATGGCCTCTTATTTTGATCTGTCGCCTCTCCTTCATCTCCTTCAAGCAATAGCATTCCCCACGCGCCCATAGATCCCCTCCGCCTCGCCTGAGCTCGCCGGGGAGCAGAGCACCACGGCGCCTGATTTCCCGCGCCCCTCTCGATCCAGGAGCCTGAGCTCCCCTACCAGAGGCCGCCGTATTCGACCGGACTCGTCAGCGACCAGGCGCCCCTGCAGCCCCCCTACAGACTCATCTTCGGCTGTGCCGGCGACCAGTGGCCGCTCGCCGGAGCACACCGAACCAGCAGTTGTTCCAGGCCGTCGCCCCAGTCTTCCTCAACCTCCACGGCCTCCTCCCCGTCTCGTTCGTCCCGGAGCTCCCTTCGCCGCGCCATGGCGCCGTTCCTCTGATTCCTCTGCCTCCACGCCCCGGGCCGTCCCCGACCTCCACCTCGTCTCTAGCGCCGCCGCCTTGCTCCACCCTCGCCATCGGCCCGCCGGTGAAATGCACCGGCAGGTCGTCCTCGCCGGATGGTACAGCCTCCGCTTCCTGCCATCGCCCGCTCGCTCTGCTGTCTGTTGGACTCGCCCGAGCGCTGGCGTTGACCCAGCCACGAGCCGACCCTGCCTCCTCGCCTCCCCGACACGTACTAGCCCGATCCGGCCATCTCCGCCGCCTCCTCGTCGGAACCCTCGCGTCAAGTCCGGTGCCCGCTACCCTCTTCCTAGCGAACCACACGCGCAGTCCGTGCGTCGTCTTTCCCGTTAACCAAGTCCACTGCTTCATCCTGTTCGAGGGAGACGGCCGAGAGATGCCCAGATTCGCAACCTCCCCGGCCCAGCATCGCCAGCAGCTCCAAGGCCCAACTACGTGCCCCCTGCCGGCCTCCCTCCTCCACCGAACGGGCCGAAGCCCATGGGTGAGCTGCCCCCCAGCGCATGTTCCTGCTAGGGCCGTGAACTGTTTCAGCTCGTGTAGTTTTTTTCAGCGTCTGCGATTTTTTTTCCTATTATCCAGAGAAAATCAGCTTTACAGGAAGGCCCCTAGACTTCATGCATATAGTAACTAATAAACCATGCATCGGATTAAAATGCTTTATATATGAAAAATGACTAGAATTTCATCTAGTTTCACAATATCCAACTTTCATGCATGTTTGAAATGTTTAAATTGATGTTTGCATATATTTTTCTTAATTGCCATGTTAAAATGATTTATTTCATAACTAATTAACCGTAGCTCCGAATTTAATAATCTTTATATGTAAATGGAGTAGAAAAATGTCTAGTTTAACATGGTGGCATTATTTTGCATGTTAAACAACTCTAAAATGTGCTTTAGGGCAGAACAGTACCAAATGTAATATATGCTCATGAGGATTTTTCCGGACTTGTTGCTTGTTGTTCCGGCCTCATTTAAACTTGCCTAGATAGGTAGTTTTCATATGCTTCACCCCTTGCCATGTTTAAGAACATTTAATATTGTTGGGTATGTAACCGAGAGGGAACTAAATAAGTCATGTGGTGTTTTGTCAATACGCAACTCGTTGCATATTGAGCTCCACTTAATTTGTAGTATTGCTTGTGCACTTTGCCATGCCATGCATAATTAAACCGGGCATGCATCATACTTGGTTGTGCATCATGCCATGTTTATGTGATGGTTGTTTACTATGTTGCTTGCTTCTTTCCGGGTTGCTTCTCTCGTTAGCTTCGGTTCCGTTCTGGAGTTGTGAGGATTCTTTTGACTTAGTCCGTTTGTCTTCTTCATGGACTCGTTCTTCTTCCTTGCGGGATTTCAGGCAAGATGATCATACCCTCGAAATCACTTCTATCTTTGCTTGCTAGTTGTTCGCTCTATCGCTATTTCGCGCTACCTACCACTTGTTTATCATGCCTCCCATATTGCCATGTCAAGCCTCTAACCCTCCTTCCTAGCAAACCGTTGTTTGGCTAAGTTACCGCTTTTGCTCAGCCCCTCTTATAGCATTGTTAGTTGCAGGTGAAGCTGAAGTTTGTTCCATGTTGGAACATGGATATGTTGGGATATCACAATATCTTTTATTTTAATTAATGCATCTGTATACTGGGTTAAGGGTGGAAGTCTCGGCCTTATGCTTGGTGTTTTGTTCCACTCTTGCCACCCTAGTTTCCGTCATGCCGGTGTGATGTTCCTTGATTTTGCATTCCTTACGCGGTTGGGTGTTATGGGAACCCCTTGACAGTTCGCTTTGAATAAAACTCCTCCAGCAAGGCCCAACCTTGGTTTTACATTTTCCTAACAACCTATACCTTTCCCTTGGGAGTAATTAACCCGAGGGTCATCTTTATTTTAACCCCCCTGGGCCAGTGCTTCTCTAAGTGTTGGTCCGAACTAGAGCCCCATGCAGCGCCACCTCGGGGAAACTTGAGGGTTGGTTTTAGTTGTACGGATTGCTCATCCGGTGTTGCCCTGAGAACAAGATATGTGCATCTCCTATCGGGATTGTCGGCACATCGAGCGGCTTTGCTGGTCTTGTTTTACCATTGTCGAAATGTCTTGTAACTGGGATTCCGAGACTGATCGGGTCTTTCTGGGAGAAGGAATATCCTTCGTTGACCGTGAGAGCTTGTGATGGGCTAAGTTGGGACACCCCTGCAGGGTTTAAACTTTCGAAAGCCGTGCCCATGGTTATGTGGCAGATGGGAATTTGTTAATGTCCGTTTGTAGAGAACTTGACACTTGACTTAATTAAAATGCATCAACCGCGTGTGTAGCCGTGATGGTCTCTTTTGGGCGGAGTTCGGGAAGTGAACATGGTTCTTGTGTTATGGTTGTGCGTAAGTAGTTTCAGGATCACTTCTTGATCACTTCTAGCTTCACGACCATTGTGTTGCTTCTCTTCTCGCTCTTATTTGTGTATGTTAGCCACCATATATGCTTAGTGCTCGCTGCAGCTCCACCTCATTACCTTACCCTACCCATAAGCTTAAATAGTCTTGATCTCGCGGGTGTGAGATTGCTGAGTCCCCGTGACTCACATATACTTCCAAACAGTTGCAGGTGCCGATGATACCAGTGCAGGTGACGCAACCGAGCTCAAGTGGGAGCTCGATGAAGATCTTGATCATTGTTTTGTGTCTTTTCTGGTTGATCAGTAGTGGAGCCCAGTTGGGACGGTCAGGGATCTAGCATTTGGGGTTGTCTTCTTTTATTTTGGTTTCGTAGTCGGACCTTGTTTGTACTTTGGATGATGTATGTTTAACTTTTTTATTTGTGTGAAGTGGCGATTGTAAGCCAATTCTTTATCCCATTCTTATTCAGTACATGGGATTGCGTGAAGATTACCCCACCTGTGATTAAACCACCATGCGGTTATGCCTCTAAGTCGTGCCTCGACATGTGGGAGATATAGCCGCATAGTGGGTGTTACACATATCAAAAAATAAACGGGGAGCTACATCGCAAGCTATTGATCTACAACATAGATATTCAAATACTATCAGGACTAAGTTCATGATAAATTAAAGTTCAATTAATCATATTACTTAAGAACTCCCACTTAGATAGACATCCCTCTAGTCATCTAAATGATCACATGATCGAAATCAACTAAACCATGTCCGATCATCACGTGAGATGGAGTAGTTTTCAATGGTGAACATCACTATGTTCATCATATCTACTATATGATTCACACTCGACCTTTCGGTCTCCAGTGTTCCGAAGCCATATCTGCATATGCTAGGCTCATCAAGTTTAACCCAAGTATTATGCATGTGCAAAACTGGCTTGCACCCATTGTATGTGAACATAGATCTTATCACACCCGATCATCACGTGGTGTCTCGGCACGACGAACTGTCGCAACAGTGCATACTCAGGGAGAAAACTTATACCTTGAAATTTAGTGAGAGATCATCTTATAATGCTACCGCTGAACTAAGCAAAATAATATACATAAAGGATAAATATCACATGCAATCAAAATATGTGACATGATATGGCCATCATCATCTTGTGCCTTTGATCTCTATCTCCAAAACACCGTCATGATCTCTATCGTCACCAGCATGACACCATGATCTCCATCATCTTGATCTCTATCAACGTGTCGTCACAAGGTCGTCTCACCAACTATTGCTATCGCATAGCGATAAGGTAAAGCAATTATATGGCGCTTGCATCTTATGCAATAAAGAGACAACCATAAGGCTCCTGCCACTTGTCGATAACTTTAACAAAACATGATCATCTCATACAACAATTTATATCTCATCACGTCTTGACCATATCACATCACAACATGCCCTGCAAAAACAAGTTAGACGTCCTCTACTTTGTTGTCGCAAGTTTTACGTGGCTGTTACGGGCTGAGCAAGAACCGTTCTTACCTACGCATCAAAAACCACAACGCGGTATAGTGATTGCTTTTTGATCTTTAGAAAGAACCATGTTCATTGAATCCGATTCAACTAAAGTTGGAGAAACAGACACCCACTAGCCACCTGTGTGCAAAGCACGTCGGTAGAACCAGTATCGCGTAAGCGTATGCGTAATGTCGGTCTGAGCCGCTTCATCCAACAATACCGCAGAATCAAGAATAAACTTGTGACGGCAAGCAATATGTATATACCCACGCCCAGAACTCCTTTGTGTTCTAGTCATGCATATAACATCTACGCGTAGACCTGGCTCGGATGCCACAGTTGGGGAACGCAGTAATTTCAAAAAAAAATCCTACGCACATGCAAGATCATGGTAATGCATAGCAACAAGAGGGAAGAGTGTTGTCCACGTACCCTCATAGATCGTAAGAAGAAGTGTTATGACAACGTGGTTGATGTAGTCGTACGTCTTCACGATCGACCAATCCTAGCACCGAAGGTACGGCACCTCCGCGATCTACACACGTTCGGCTCAGTGACGTCCCACAAACTCACGATCCAGCAGAGTGTCGAGGGAGAGCTTTGTCAGCACAATGGCGTGATGATGGTGATGATGACGCTACCGGAACAGGGGTTCGTCTAAGCACCGCTACGATATGACCGAGGTGGATTATGATGGAGAGGGGCACCGCACACGGCTAAGAGATCAATGATCAACTTGTGTGTCTATGGGGTGCCCCTGGCCACGTATATAAAGGATGGAGGGAGGAGGAGGCCGGCCCTCATAGGGCACGCCCAAAGTGTGCAGTCCTACTAGGACTCCCTAGTCCTAGTAGGATTCCACCTCCCACATGGAATAGGAAAAAGGGAAGGGGGAAGGAGAAGGAAGGGGCACCCCCTTTCCCTAGTCCAATTTGGACCAGTCCATGAGTAAGGGGCACAGCCACCCTTGAGGCCTTTCTCTCCTTTCCCATATGGCCCATTAAGGCCCAATACGAATTCAGGTAACTCTCCAGTACTCCGAAAAATACCTGAATCACTCGGAACCTTTCGGATGTCCGAATATAACCTTCCAATATATCAATCTTTACGTCTCGACCATTTCGAGACTCCTTGTCATGTCTCCGATCTCATCTGGGACTCCAAACAAACTTCGGTACATCAAAACACATACACTCATAATACTGATGGTCACCGAACGTTAAGCATGCGGACCCTATGGGTTCGAGAACTATGTAGACATGAACGAGACACGTCTCCGGTTAATAACCAATAGCGGGACCTGGATGTTCATATTTTCTCCCACATATTCTACGAAGATCTTTATCGGTTAAACCGCATAACGATATACATTGTTCCCTTTGTCATCAATATGTTACTTGCCCGAGATTCGATCGTCGGTATCCTCATACCTAGTTCAATCTCGTTACTGGCAAGTTTCTTTACTCGTTCCGTAATGCATTACTATAGAATATCATTTCCACAATTTATATTGAGCAATATAAGCCATGGAAATTAGAAAACAAGTAAACTATGCATTGAAAACAGAATCTGTCAAAAACAGAACAGTCTGTAGTAATCTGTACTCCAACCATACTTCTGCTACTCTAAAAATCCTGAAAAAATAGGAAAACCTGGGAAATTTGTCTATTAATCTTCTGCAAAAAGAATCAGCATTTTATCGCTCTTCTGTTAAAATGAGAATTGTTTTCCTGAGCGCAAAATTTTCTATTTTTTAGCAAGATCAAATCAACTATCACCGTAAGCCATCCCAAAGGTCTTACTTGGCACTTTATTGAAACGAAAGCAATAAAGCATGATTACTACAGTAGCCTAATCATGTGAACACACAAAAATAGTAGGTACAAGTGTTGGGTTGTCTCCCAACAAGCGCTTTTCTTTAATGCCTTTTAGCTAGGCATGATGATTTCAATGATGCTCGCATAAAAGATAAGAATTGAAACATAAATAGAGCATCATGAAGCACATGACAATCACATTTAAGTATAACCCACTTCCTATTCTTAGGGATTTTGTGAGCAAACAATTTATGGGAACAAGAATCAACTAGCATAGGAAGGCAAAACAAGCAAAACTTCAAGATTTTCAACACATAGAGAGGAACTTGATATTATTGCAATACCTACAAGCATATGTTCCTCTCTCATAATAATTTTCAGTAGCACCATGAATGAATTTAACAATATAACATTCGCATAAAGCATTATTTTCATGATGCACAAGCATAGAAATTTTACAACTCGCCACATAAGCAAAATTCTTCTTATTCATAGTAGTGGGAGCAAACTCAACAAAATAACTATCACGGGATTGAAAATAAGAATCATGATGACAAGTTTCATGCTTATAATTATTCTCTATAACATATATGTCATCACCATAATCATCATAGATAGAAAATTTGTTGCCACAATCAATTGAAACCTCTTCCAAAATAGTGGATTCATCACTAAATAAAGTCATGACCACTCCAAATCCACTTTCATCAATATAATCATCATAAATAGGAGGCATGCAATCATTATAACAAATTTTCACACCAAATCTTGGGGGACTAAAAATGTCATATTCATCAAACATAGCATCCCCAAGATTATGTCTTTGCATATCATTAGCATCATGGATATTCAAAGAATTCATACTAACAACATCGCAATCATGCTCATCATTTATACCAAACATTCTATTGAATTCTTCTTCTATCAATTGAGCACAATTTCCTTTCCATCATTTTCATGAAAATACATTATAAAGATGAATAATATGATGCAACCTCAATTCCACTTGAGGGAAAATTGCTACCATCCTACAAAACTCTATGCTTGGAGGCCCAACACGAGTCTATAAGAATAAAGTTGCATAGTAGACATCAAGATCTTTTCTGGCACTGTTGCCGAGGACGTGAGTGCATGAAGGTATATCTTTAGATATTGCAATTGAATCTTTTTAGTTTCTTGTTTTATCACTATGACCTAAGGTTTATCAATACGTGAGAGGTGTAGGATGAAGATGGTCTCTCTCAAACGACCCTGCACCCAAATACAAGAAATCTCTTGTGTCCCCAACACACCCAATACAATGGCAAATTGTATAGGTGCACTAGTTCAGCAAAGAGATGGTGATAAAAAGTGTAATATGTATGGTAGAAATATATTTTTATAATCTGAATAAATAAAAACAGCAAGGTAGAAAATAGTAAATGGGCACAAAATCGGTATTGCAATGCTTGAAAATGAGGCCTAGGATCCGTACTTTCGCTAGTGCAATTTCTCAACAATGCTAATATAATTGGATCATATAACCACCCTAAAAGTGCGATAGAGAATCACTCTAAAGTTCCTATCTAGTGGAGAACATAAGACGGAATTGTTTGTAGGGTACGAAACCACCTCAAAGCTATTCTTTCCGATCAATCTATCCTAGAGTTTGTACTAAAATAACACGAAGCTATTCTTTTCGATCAATCTAACCAAGAGTTCATACTAAAAGAACACCAAAGCAAATTCAGATGTCAATCCAACACAAAGAACTTCAAAGAGTCACTACAAAAAAATACACTTCCGTGATGATACGTGTTTGTCACAGTAGGTCACGTTTTCTGTCATGCATGTACATCCATGACGATTTTATGACAGAATCAAGATAGTCATACCTGTGCTGTCGTAGAAGTGTTCCATGACATTACCAAAATTATCATCACGGAAGTGTTCACTTCCATGACGATAAATGCCGCGTCATGGAAGTGCTTTCGTCAAGGGTGACCGACACGTGGCATCCACCGTAACGGAACGCCGTTAAGCTATCGGGTCCGGTTTTGGATCTGATAACCCGTTAACAGCCTAGACCAATGGGGATTTTCCACGTGTAAAATACTCATTGGCCGGAGGAAACATGTGTTTGCTCACCGTTGGGACAGGTGTCACTCATCCAACGGGCGAGATGCGCCTATAATACGTTGACACATGGACCGGCCCAAAAGTGGCCCATAAAGATTAAATGAGCTGGCCCAACTAAAGGCCCACAAAATTTAGCGGGCTATAATGGGCCGGCCCAACAAATGGCCCACAAAATTTAGCGGGCCATAATGGGCCAGCCCAACAAATGGCCAACAAGATTTAGCGGCCCATAGTGGGCCAGCCCAGCTAAAGGCCCACAAGATTTTGTCGACCATAATGGGCCGGCCTAGCTAAAGGCCTAACATTCTCAGTTAAGGCTCGTACGGCTAGTGTCAAATCGGCCCGTCAATGGCCCGTCCTAAACTTGTCATCATCGTGGCCCATGGTCACTTCTGGCCCGTGAAAAGTCCGCTAAGTATTTGGGCCAAATTATGGCCCCGTGTGTTTCCGGCCTGTTAAAGGTCCTACTTCATTTGGGCCCATTTTAGGCCATTGAAACTTTCGGCCCATAGACGACCGTGAAGGATATGGGTCATATTCGGCCATGTGTGACATTCGGCCTGTTAGAGGCCCGCTACAGATTTGGGCCACTTTCAGCCTATTGTGACTTTCGGCCTGTTAACGTCGGACGAAATCCATGGGCCATATGTGGCCCAACGCCACATCGGGACTAGTAACGGCCCATATAAAAATGACACTAATCAAGCCCGACCAAACTTCCTGCCTGTTAAAGGCCCATGTAGTAGGTTGGCGCATTTATGGGCACTCTGAATTTCGCCCTGTGGACGATCCGCATTGTAAATGGGTCACCATTTCGGCCTGCTGAGACCAGTGGGTTATTTGGCACAATCAGGGCCCAATCTACCTTTCGGCCTATTAAAGGCCCATGTTTTTATGGGCTCGAGATATTTACACATGTAAACGGCCTATTATAACTGAGGGTCCAAATTATATTTAGGCCTGTTAAAGGCCCACTATGGGCACAGGACTACCTGAAAAATATGAAAGCTTATGCTGATTTAGGCCTAGATATTTTTAGTGGGCTACATGCAAATTTCGGCCCAGGATCGCTTTTAGCCCAATTGGAATGGGCCCAACGAATGTTGGCATGTTGGGCTCCTACGAAGCTTTCAGCCGAATACATTACTAAGATAAAACTACACTATACAAAAATAACATCGCAATTACTGCAACCTTTGGCAGCAGCATAAATGTTGTATCACAACAAAACAAATTCCAACCATACAAGAAAAGGCCTGTTGGCATAAAGTTTACAGTCCTTGCAGATAAAAGCACCATCAGATGTATAGAAGCACAGATCATTTGACCTGAGTGCTTATGTTTCAGGCTGTAGAATCTGATGAAGCACCACGATCTTCCCCTTTTTCCTCCATTGCTCTTGAAGAACGAAGCAAATGTCTAATAGTCTGGTTTCAAAACCATTCATATCTTCACGACATTTGTCAACCACTATTTTTGTTCCTGACACAACGTCCATTAGGGATTGGACTTGTGTCTGGAGCACAGATATATCACTCTATCTAGCCGGAAGATTTTGTTCAGTAGGCGATTTGGACGAGGTTACCTTGACAACCAACCCAGAATTACGCAGGAAGGTGCTTTTTGCACTGTTAGTGGAGAGATACTGACGCACTGCAACAAGAGGTGACATTGTGCCTGTGGTAGCCTCGTCACCTTCAGGTGGTTGTGGTTGTTCAATCATTGTTCCATAGCTTGCTGAAAGTTTGAACTTGTAAATTAGTGTACCAGAGAAGTTGCTAATGAGACAAAAACAAACAAAGTAGGTTTCACGTTTATACATAACTTATTTTGGTGAACTACTGTAATACATTAGCATGTATTGTAGTGCCAACTACATAATAAAATCACTTTCGGAACATATGTCCATGTAGCATGCCTACTGTATTGTCTATTTCCTCACATTCATTGACATATAAGGATAAAGTGACATGGTTTAAAGTAGGATGAACATAGTATGACATCATTCATATCATGGGCAAACAGATATAAAACAAACAGGCTATTCTATCATTGTGTGCGCACGTGAACATCACAACTAGATTACGGATCAAGACCAAAAGAATATCCTTCATCTCTTTTAAACCATGTAACGTGAAATGATACGTTAAGACAACTGTGTATAAAAGTGAACAGAGTAACTGACATTGGCTGCAAACCAAGCAGTTAAATGAACACATCACAGTACCAATCAGTTCAAAGGCAGGAGGAGTAAGGACTTACAACAGCGGCCTGAACTGGTGTGCCCATGCCCTTCATCTTGCTGGTGTGGCAATCCTTGAAGATTTCCACTGCATTCGGTTCAGGTTCTTTTTGGTCCACACGGGTTTTCCTGTGTATTTGGAACAAGTCAATATAGATACGATGATATGACACAGAAAAAAGAAGGAAGCAGCAGCTATTTACAAGAGCCTCACGGTGTGCAATATAGCTACAACATCATGTTATCTGTTGGAATTTCACTTTAGAATGGTTGGTCTTGTTCTTCAAACAGTTAGCCTAGAAGAAGATACACTTGTAAGGCACATACATAAATACAAGTTCAATATGTGGTCTGATCAAATACATATAGCCTACCTGATACTTTGGATCAGACCAGTGTTTAACAAGGCCTGTCCAGTCTTCATTTGTAATATATTACACTGGAGATGTTTGGGCGATTTCATTGTTAGCCTTGCCTTCAAAGTGAGATTTTCTAAGGTGGTAGATAGTATCGTAGAGCAGACTGGAAAACATGAGTGCATGCTTGTTTAGTTGCATCATCTTTCGGATCCAACTTGAACCTCATCTGTTGAAAAAAGAATGTGAGTCTTATAAGGAGGAAGCTAGAAAGTATGGCACAGAGCAAGACAATATTACAAATTGCGATGAATAACATTACTTACGGATAAATGGTCAAGGAAGGTGTTAAACTGGGTATTGTCTTTCTCATTCCTGTACTGGATCCACGTTGGGAGGATACGTGCATGACACCTAACGGCAATGGCTGCCTTTGATACTAACTTGGCTGACTCTATAGCATCACGTGGCCTTTTTAAACATGCCTCAAAATGGATCTCCATTCTTCTTCCTTTAGATTTTGTAAATCTGTCAAGCATTATCCCTGATGTCTGTTTCTGCTTGCGTCTTGGTGCTAGTTCAACAACGAATATGGAAAGTGTTAGTGCACATCAAACTATGAGAGTACATATAAAGGAGCATGCAACTGCAACTTGACTCGGTCAGGTATCGTCTTGGTGTTGATGCTCTTGAGGTTCATCTGATCTTTCCAAGTCCTGTTGTGTCAGCAGTGCTTTGGAAGTAGTGTTAGGTGTGAATGCAGCTTGGGAACTGGCCAGTTCCGGAGCAAACGAATGAGTAACTCGTTGAGATGCTGGTACAGTTGAAGCGGATGCTCTAGCTGGTGGAGCAGGTGATACTGTGTTTGTAGATTTAGCCGATGGTCTTGGACCTTCTACTGCACTATAAGTACCAGCAGAATCTCGAGGGCAGATCCTTTTCCATTTCACTCGACGAGTAACACCATTCCCTACTATATTCTTTTCCTTGCTCTTTTTTGACTTTGCCATGTCAAGGCATACCCACAACACAAAAGAATAAAATCATTCTTCAAAACTCATTTATGCATGATATAAACAAGCAATACTTTGATGTAAGACAACTGTATGAGGATGGAATATGTAAAAACACAGGATGGCGTGACATATTGACAGCTACAATGTGTAAACTAAGCAGAAGGATTTTCAAGAAAATAGAAGTAATGCAAGCTAGACACCATATGAAAGATGTGACCAATATCACTCTGCCTAGTTAAAAGTGTCTTGTCATAAGTGGCATTTCGAAAAATTAGAAGCAGTACAACATAGAAATCAATGCAAGATGCAATCACTATCAAACCGCCATGTTAAAAGCATCTAATCATGAGTGACTGATGCGGGATATACAACAACGGTACTTTGATGTAAGAACATGGTATGATTGATAGATGTAGTGTATTCTAGACACAGAAAGGCATGTCATATGCACATGTATAACATTTAAACTCAGCAGGTGCAATTTAATCAAAATAGAAGAAATACTGTCTAGACAACATATGCAACATGAAACCAATTATCACACTGTCAACTTAGAGCAAGCACATGCGATGGTGGTGTACGGGAGATGAACTCATCATGTAGACTTGGGACTTCAACTTCATTAGCAGTGGTAGTGGCAAATCTAGAGAGTCTCTATTTGCGTCTATCCGGAGAACCACCAACATCACCTAACTTACTCTTTTCCTTCCTATGTTCCTATATTGCCTTATGAAGTCAAAACCAAAAGAAGATGAATAAAATTAGCTCTGCATAACTGGTTGATACATGATACAGACGAACACTACTTTGATGTAAGGCAAGCGCAGGATAGGAGGATGGAATATATACAAAAAGAAGACAACATTTCATATTCAGACGTACGATGGGAGGAGGGAATATGTATGAAAAACAGTAAGCAGAAGGCATTTCAACCAAATTAGGAGAAATGAAAGCTATGCACCATATGAACATGCAACCAATATCACTCTATCAGGTAAAAAGTGTCTCATCGTAAGTGCCATTTCAAGAAATTAGAAGCAGTACAAGCTAGAAGACAACGCAAGATGCAACCTACATCACACTCCCAAGTTAAATGTGTCTTATGGGTAAGTGATCGTTGTAGGTATAAGTTCTAAGTTACGCAGATGCAATTCAACAAAATCAGAAGCAATACAAACTAGACATCATATGGAACACGCAACCACATATAACAGTTCCAAGTTAGAGCAAGCACCTGTGATGGTGGAGTAGGGGAGATGTGCTCATCATCTACACGTATGTTCTAGAAAAAGGAATAGGTGTCATATTCACGGGCATTATGTGTAAAGTAAGCAGATGCAATTCAACAAAGTTAGAAGCAATCCAAGCTAGACATCATACGCAACATGCAACCACATATAATAGTGCCAAGTTAGAGCAAGCACCTGTGATGGTGGAGTAGGGGAGATGTGCTCATCATCTACATAGCTACGTTGACTGCCCAGCCTTGTGTTGTCTTGTGAATCTTGTTGGTAGGATGGCGGAGTAGAATCTGTAGAGACCCTCTGTTCGAGTTGCTCTGAAGGACCACTGTCGGTGTCAAAACCAGCGGATCTCGGGTAGGGGGTCCCGAACTGTGCGTCTAAGGTCGATGGTAACAGGAGACAGGGGACACAATGCTTTACCCAGGTTCGGGACCTCTCTATGGAGGTAATACCCTACGTCCTGCTCGATTGATCTTGATGAATATGAGTATTACAAGAGTTGATCTACCACGAGATCGTAATGGCTAAACCCTAGAGGTCTAGCTTGTATGGCTATGATAATGTATCCATCCTCCGGACTAAGTCCTCCGGTTTATATAGACACCGGGAGGATCAAGGGTTACACAAGGTCGGTTACAAAGAAAGGAATCTACATATTTGGTCGCCAAGCTTGCCTTCCATGCCAAGGAGAGTCCCATCTGGACACGGGTGCAGTCTTCGGTCTTCGTATCTTCACAGCTCATCAGTCCGGCCCATGGCTAACAGGCCGGACGCCCGAGGACCCCTTAGTAGCCCCTGAACCTGGATTCAATGACAACGTATCCGGCGCGTAGATCTGTCTTCGGCATTGCAAGGAGGGTTCCTTCCTCTGAACTCCATGATAGTCTTCGGACGTATCGACGTGTCCGGACCTGTAACACACACCACACACAACCGTAGAGAGAATATAATATTCCACGAGTCCAATCCGCTGACAACTTTTTTACAACATGACATCACGTCTGCCTGGTCACTATATCGAACCGTTTTGTCTGCCATCCCGTGTTTCGAGATGCGATTTCCATTGGCATGTCTTGTCAAAGTAGAGATCGTGTCCCTTATTGCGGGATCCTCATCAATACGGGTGTGGGTAACCCAACCGTGCCATTTATAAAGCCCTTGGGAGTAGGCGAATTTCAAGGAGAGTGGGGAGGTGTTCAATATTCACTGCCTTTAGAAGGAGATAAGAATCTCTTTTCTTCACCCACGCCTTCTCTCTTCCTCTGCTCTTCCACTCTTGAGCTCTAGCGCCCAAGTTCTCATCTGTTTCCCACTCGAGCAAGCACCCAACCATGTCCGGATCTGGAGGTCAAGGCAAGTGGATGGCCTCCTCTGTCAAGGAGGAGGACGTCGCCGAGCTTCGGGCGGCCAGGTATCTGGCGAACGGAATCGCCCAGCGCCTTCCATCCCAGGGACAAATCGTTCCCACGCCGAAGCCCAACGAGAGGGTAGTATTCATCCCTCATTTCCTCCGCGGGTTAGGGTTTCCACTCCACTCATTCGTCCGCGGGCTGATGGTCTACTACGGGATAGACTTCCATGACCTATCCCCGAACTCCTTTCTCAATATCTCGGCGTTCACCATCGTGTGTGAAGCCTTCCTCCGCATCCAACCCCACTTCGGGTTGTGGCTCAAAATCTTCAATGTGAAGTCGAAGGTGGTGCATGGCCAGCACGCGGAGTGCGGAGGCGCCATGATGAGCAAGCTGGCCAACGTCTCCTGGCCAAAAGGCACTTTCGTGGAGTCTGTCAAGGTATGGCAGAAACAATGGTTCTACATTACAGAACCCTGCGATGCCACCTGGGCCGTGGTTGTCGAGTTCAACTCCAGAGCTCCCATGCGACTCACCTCCTGGGTTGAGAAGAGCCCAAACTAGTGTTCGTTAGACGAGCTGACAACGCTACAAACGCGCATTCAAAGCATGGTGGACAAGGATGCCAAACTTGTCGATGTAATCCAGGTGATGCTAGTTCACTGAATTCTCCCCTTCCAAGGCCAAAGTCACTCTCTATGGGAGTTTAATCCGAAGAAGCACCAAACCCTGGAGAGGCTCTTCAAAACAACCCACAAAGATGCCTGGAAGTTGCTCTTCAAGGGCAACGAGACACCGCTGGCCACAACCTCGGACCGCGGGTACAACATTAATCGCTCCGCCAAGAAGGTAAATCTTTACCGCATCCTTTACTTGCTTGTTTCAAGGATGATATCTAAGCTTTTATTATCATGGCTTCTTCAGGAGTGGATGGAGAAGGCGAAGCGGATCCAATGTCCGGCTCCGCTGCTTGAAGAACTAGTCATCCCGCATTTAGCGAAGGTGCTAGTGCGGGCGCCCTATTAGGCGCCGGAGAAGAATGCCACAGGGAAGGCCAAGGGGGTCCGGAGTGGCCCCCGCTGCAAGGGCGCTTCGGACATGACGTCCGAAGATAAGACCCGCTCCTTCGTTGCCGAAGACGACGACGATGAGGAGGAGGAGGAGAACAACCCTCCCCCTGATGAGGGGAGGAAGAAGAGGGCGGCTTCCACGAATCTGGAGGCGGAGACGTCCAAAAAGGGAAGAGCTCCCTTGC
This sequence comes from Triticum urartu, assembly GCF_003073215.2. NCBI lineage: Eukaryota > Viridiplantae > Streptophyta > Magnoliopsida > Poales > Poaceae > Triticum > Triticum urartu. Next base: position 216,432,208 of record NC_053027.1, read on the forward strand.
GGATAACTCCGCGTGGGACGTCGACAGCAGTCCAGAGAGACGCCCCCACACTAAGCCTCGGACCGCATCATAAGTGCTAAAACCCATATTCGCCCATAAACCAAGTCTTTCCTCTTTGTTGTATTGATATAATTAGTTATGCTATTGCAGTCCAGCCCATGGCAGCTCCCAATGATCATCATCACGAGGTTCGCTGGACTCAAAGGCGATGGCCAGCGATTCACCGCAGGCCGCTCACTCCCCCAAGGCCAAGGACGATGTGGAGGTGCTGTCCCGAAGGACTGTTCCAGGCGGGGGAGAAGCTCAGGAGGCGCCAGAAGGCGAAACCCCCATCGCTGGACACCAGGGGGTGTCAATCCCCATGGAGACTGGTGGGGAGGGCTGCATTTAGTTCGGCCCTCGGCCGGACTCGATTCCGGAGACCGATGCAGCTCCGGAATCCGACACGCAACCTCCTTCGAAAGAAGGGGGATGCCTGTTCCGCCGGTGACCCCTGTCCAACCAGGGGCACCAGATAATCTACTGGAAGCGCTGCGAGGCGCTTCCGTTGTGGATGAGCACCGTGTCCTTATGGGCACGGTAATTGAAAGGATTCAGTCCACCAAGAGCGGACTAACCGAAGCCTGCAGCAGCCTGCTGACATGTTTTGAGGTAAGCGGCATGAAAAGGAGAAAATCCCAATATAGACAATAGCCCCTGAGACACTGTCCGGTGTTCGGAAAGAAAAAACCGGACAGAGGATCAATCTCCTATTGCAGGAAACTAACTAAATTTGTCTGAAATGTATGCACAGGCGTCATTGTTGGACGCAGCCTCGCATACTGCCGAAGTGTCCGGACTGGAGCGAAGACTGGCGGAGGCCGAGGAGGAGCTGGGCCAATTGAAGAGGCAGCTCCAAGAAAAACAAGGTATGTAATAACCTAATGTGTATTGAAAAGAGTAAAACGATATATATATATATTGACCGAAGTGTCATGATGCATACAGAAGTGACGACTGAGATTGAGGCCTTGAGAAAGGCCCTGACCGAAGCCGAGGGGAAGGCTGTCAAGGAGTAGCCACCCATAAAAAGCTCAAGGCTCGGGTCAACGAGGTTCAACAGGAGCTCCAAGATGCGGTGCGGAAGTGTGAGACCTTGGAGCACGATGCGTTGTCTCAAGAAGCCGAACTCACCAAGGCTTGTCAAAGTGCGGAGGCAGCCCGAAATGAGGCCCAGGCCGCCCTCCAGGAAATCCAAGAGGCCAGGAAGATCACGGCGGGTAAGGCATTCAATATGCAAAGCAAGAGTGTGAAGATGAAATATCGTTTACTAACACGGATTCGGAATTCTCCATGGGCTTTTGCTGATCTGCCATGCAGTGTCACCGACGCCGCAGAGTTCTTCCGAGCCGAAGAAGGGAGTTCCACGGAGAAGCTGTTCTGGTCGCAATATCTCGCGCCAGAACATCCGGTGCCCTCCAGCGATCAGCTGAAACAGCTGGTCGAACTGCACAAGGTGGCCGAACTGGCCATGAAGGACATGATAATCCGGTTGTGGCCAGCCGAGGCTATACCCATCAGCTATTTTGGCCTCGTGAAGAAGCTGGTGGATGCTTGTCCACAGCTGGACATCATCAAGCGGTCCGTCTGCATCGATGGTGCGTGTCTGGCCTTCTCCTATTGCAAGTTCTGGTGGGCGAAGCTGGACGCTGTCAAGTTAGCGACCGAGGGCCGCCGGAGGGTAAGGAGCACCGCACACCCGAGCGATACTTCGGCGATGTCTTGGAGGGGTCCCGCGTTGTTGCGGATCATTGTGCGAAAGACACTAACTTTGAATGAATGTATTCAAGCTCCCTCTACCTTGTATGATAAAACAAAGTGATTATGCAATATAAGGTTTGTTATGTTTTAATTTTTTCCTCCCGTGTTGTATGAAATCTGAGGATTGGCCAGTCATCGGCTTCTGCCCCCACGTAGGTAGTACGGGGGCGTTCGGGATGGAATCTAAACAATCTTGATCCAATTATATGGTCCTTGAAGGAGTTGTTTAGCGCAACGAACCAGGCAACCAGACTATGCGGCTTGAACGCCCTCACTTAGCCATAGGAGTTTTACAATAAAAACATGGGCGCAGCCCCTAGTATCCGAACTAGAGTGCTATAAGCATCTGATCGGGAAGTACCGATCCTTCGCGTAATGCGGAAGAAATCTCCAACAATTTGCAACCTCCAAACAGCTGACCGGCTCTCGCCGCATCATGACAGTCATTTTTCGGCTTTCTCTACCGAGGTTCTCCTTTGGATAAACCAAGGCACAATCATAGTAGTTCTCCCTTTACTACCTTAGCCGATGTAGCGGAACGTAAGGTAGCAAGCACAGGAGCCGGGCAACCCAACTATTGACCAAAGACATGATTCGGAGCCAATGCATATAATGCTAAATTCGGGGTGCCGAACTATACTTATAAAAAGTGTTCGGACTTTTGTTGCCGTAGTGTGGGGTGCTATGAAGCCCTTGGCGAACATGAAATGCACCAAAGTGTATGAGTGATATCTGATAAGGTTATCCACAGGGGAGCTGAGAGAAAAAAAGAGAAAGAAAACAGAAAAGGTAAAAAGTAAAAAGCTGGGGTCCTAAAGCTCCAGCCGCAAACTGTTCTCATTGTAATTTAATTAGTACGTCAAGGCGCATTGGTACAGGTAGTGCAATAAGCAACAAGCTATTTGACATGCCGAAACCAAGGGAGAGCTGCATGTGGGTCCTGAAAAACAGGTAGAGTTATCATTAATAGAGTCACCTAAAAAGTCCCCCATATGTCTGCGTTTCTCGCCTTCTTGGTGTGTTTATCCTTCAAGAGGACTGATGACCAGACCACCAGATGGGGCCTGTGGTATTGAGACCTGAAAAGGAAACAAGTATAAGTGAAAGTATGTGTGTATCCGATGTCGGTTGAGCCGTACTATGGACCACAAGCTAGCTACGCCTCTGTCGATGCCCATGGGATTTTGAGTGCGTAGTTATGTACGCGTGGCACGAATGCCACCACTTGATCGGGACTGAGACGGAGGCCGGATTGCTAGTCGAGCTCCTGACGAGACAAGCTCTCCTGCTGCAGAGTAGTTCGGACCCTCTTAATGGTGTCCGTGGGCTCGGCAGCCGAATTAAGGTTCTGCTTGAGGAGGCAGCTCTGTACTTCTACTACTAAGGCAGCTGTGTGCTCTTCTGTACAGAGGGAGCGTTCTGTATTTCCATTGACCGTTATGACACCGCGTGGACCGGGCATCTTGAGCTTAAGATAAGCATAGTTTGGTACTGCGTTGAATCAAGCAAACGCAGTTCGTCCGAGCAGTGTGTGATAGCTGCTGTGGAAGGGGACGATATCGAAGATTAACTCCTCGCTTCGGAAGTTGTATGGAAATCCGAAGACAACCTCTAGTGTGATTGAGCCTATACAGCGGGCCTCTACACCTGGTATGACTCCTTGAAGGTAGTCCTGGTGGGCTTGATCCATGATGGGTTAATGCCCATTTTTCGCGTTGTATCCTGATAGAGAAGATTGAGGCTGCTACCTCCGTCCATAAGGACGTGAGTCAGGTGGAACCCATCAATTATTGGGTCTAGGACGAGTGCGGCTGAGCCACCGTGACGGATACTTTTCGTATGATCCCGGCGATGAAAAGTGATCGGGCATGACGACCATGGATTAAATTTTGGGGCGACTGGCTCTATCGGGCAGACGTCCCTAGGCGCACGCTTGCGCTCCCTCTTGGGGATGTGGGTAGCGTATATCATGTTCACTGTTTTGACTTGAGGGGGAAACTTCTTCTGTCTCCCTGTGTTCGGTTGCCGGGGCTCTTCGTCCTCGTCCTCGCTTTGCGATCCCTTTTCCCTGTTCTCGGCGTTTAATTTGCCAGCCTGTATAAAAACCCAGCAATCTCTATTCGTATGATTGGGTGGTTTGTCCGGGGTGCCATGAATTTGGCACGGACGATCAAGTATGCGGTCCAAGCTGGATGGGCCTGAATTGTTCTTTTGGAACGGCTTCTTCCGCTGACCGTACTTAGAGCCACTGAATCCGGCATTGACCACCATATCCTCGGTGTTGTCACTGTTGTTTCGACGCTTGTATTTGTTGCGTCGAGACTTGTCTTTGTTATTTTTAACTTCAGGAGTGCCGGCGTTGCTTGCATTGTTTTTGCTATAGGCCAATCAACTGTCCTCGCCTGCACAAAAGCAGGTCATGAGTGTCGTGAGGGCCGCCATGGATTTTGACTTTTCTTGGCCGAGGTGGCGAGCGAGCCATGGTTGCTAGGGATTCTGCATCCGTACAATCGACGATTTGGTTCTTTTTAGTTAAGAACCTAGTCTAGAATTTCCTGGAGGACTCTCTGGGCTGTTGAACTATATGGCTTAAGTCATCGGCGTCCGGAGGTCGAACATATGTACCTTGGGAGTTATCGAGGAAGGCCTCTTCCAAGTCCTCCCAACTGCCAATAGAATTTTCAGGCAGACTATTGAGCCAATGCCGAACTGGCCCCTTGAGTTTTAAAGGGAGGTATTTGATGGTGTGGAGGTCATCGCCGCGGGCCATATGAATGTGGAGAATGAAGTCTTCGATCCACACCACGGGGTCCATGGTTCCATCATATGATTCTATATTCACGGGTTTGAACCCTTCTAGGAATTCATGATCCATGACCTCATCAGTGAAGCAATGAGGGTGTGTGGCACCTCTATATCGGGCCGTATCGCGACGTAGCTTTGATGGAGTCCGTCTGCGGTTTTCAGCCCGCGCATGATTAAGTTTGTCATGTCCGAATAAGTGGTCGTCATCGCTTGTCGAGGCATGTCCTCGCAATCCGTAGATTGATCTGGTATGTCCTGCTTTATTGTTTAGGTTTTGCCGGAGGTCATATGTATGGCCGTGGGCTAATTTACCTCTACCTGTGCCATGAGGCGGGGCGGGCTAGTGTTCGACGTGAGTTGCCGTTTTGTCCCGACCACGTGGTGGTCGGTCAGCCGCATTGTATGATGGTGGTATGTATTCTGGCGCCTCCTCGTCAAACTGAGGTAGCAATTTGTGCTTTGGGTAGCTTTTGGTTGGGTGCTTGAGGCCGTATTCTTCGGCTACTAGGACATCGGTCCATTTATCATTGAGCAGATCTTGGTCAACTTGAAGCTGCTGCTGCTGCTGCTTCTTTTTCAGGCTCCTTGTAGTGGCTATTAGCTGGCGCTTGAAGCGCTCCTGCTCAAGAGGTTCCTCAGGCACGATGAAATCATCGGTGCTGAGGCTCACCTCATCCTCGAAGAGCGGAAGATAACTTCCGTCCTCTGAGTCTTCACGCGTGGCCTGTTTACCAGGGCTAACGTGCCCATCTTCTCGTTCATCTTGTTCATTAGCTGTTTCAATGGGGTCTTCGTTTTCTTCGGCACCTTCTGGAGTGTTATCTTGTCCTGTGCCGGTGTTGCTGTCTTTACTGCGGCGTGACTTAGAGCGGCGCCACTGATGTCGGTGCTTGGATTGTATTTCGGAAGGTTTATCCTCAGCTGGATCTTCCTTGTCATCGCCGCTATTCTCCTTTGGTGCATCCACCATACGAGGGAGTGGTCGTCCAGTGTCCGGGCCTCTTCTTCTCCGGCATCGTCGTCCATACCGTCGATGTCCTCGTAGTCGTAATAAAGTGTGTCGGTCAAATCCTCGATCGTGGCTATGAAGTGGGTGGCGGGTGGGAAGCAAAATTCTCCATCGCCAGCCCCTAGTTCGGATCGGATCGAGTTCGGTTGTGAGTCCTCCATCAAGGACGGTTTTTTTAATGAGTTTAGCATGTCGCCCAAAGGCGAGTGCTGGAAGATGTCTGCAGCGCTGAATTCAAAGATCGATAAACAATCAAGTTCGGCATCCGTGGGCTCACATGGTTCGGAACTTACGGCCGGAGACGATTCCGGAGTTCCGGTGGCACAGGAATCGTGTGAGATCAAGTCTATGTGCGGCTCCAACACCGAGGAATCTGTGGCGTCCGTGGCGGGGTTGAGCTTCCTGTCCTTGAATGACACAGTCTGCTTTGGATCTAAGGCCAGAGCGATTACGGGAGCTGTCTCTGGGATGCAATCCGGTGACAGATTTAGGCCATGTTTCTCGGGGTGACCAGGAGTGGTAGCCGCAGTCTCGAATCCCGCGAAGATCAAGTCTCCACGGATGTCCGCAACATAGTTCAAGATCCCAAATCTGACCTGATGGCCAGGGGCGTAGCTTCCGATCTGCTCCAGATGGCCAAACGAATTGGACCGCAGTGCGAAGCCGCCGAACACAAAGATTTGTCTGGGGAGGAAAGTTTCTCCTTGGACAGCGTCATTATTGACGATTGAAGGGTCCATCAAACCTTTTGGCGACAGCACAGTGGAACTCTCAATGAAAGCACCAATATCGGTGTTAAAACTGGCGGATCTCGGGTAGGGGTCCCGAACTGTGCGTCTAAGGTCGATGGTAATAGGAGACAGGGGACAAAATGTTTTACCCAGGTTCGGGCCCTCTCTATGGAGGTAATACCCTACATCTGGCTCGATTGATCTTGGTGAATATGAGTATTACAAGAGTTGATCTACCACGGATCATAATGGCTAAACCCTAGAGGTCTAGCTTGTATGGCTATGATAATGTATCTATCCTCCGGACTAAGTCCTCCGGTTTATATAGACATCGGGAGGATCTAGGGTTACACAAGGTCGGTTAAAAAGAAAGGAATCTACATATTTAGTCGCCAAGCTTTCCTTCCACGCCAATGAGAGTCCCATTCGGAAACGGGTGCAGTCTTTGGTCTTCGTATCTTCACAGCCCATCAGTCCAGCCCATGGCTAACAGGCCGGACGCCCGAGGACCCCTTAGTCCAGGACTCCCTCAACCACCATCGTCCGCTACCGGACTAATTTACTTCAGCTATATTGATTTTGCATTGTGTAGTCAAACCGATAAGAAAAAGGAATAAATTTTTCTCTTCAGAACTCATTCATGCATGATACTGACGAGCACTACTCGGATGAAAGGCAAACACATGTTACGAGGATGGAATATGTATGAAAAACAGGACAGCGTGACATATTCACACCTATAATGTGGTAACTAAGCAGAAGGCATTTCAAAAAATTAGAAGCACTGCAAGCTAGACACCATATGAAAGGTGCGACCAATATCACTCTTCCAAGTTCAAACTATCTGGTGTTTCAACCAATTAGAAGCAGTACATGCTAGAAATCATATGCAAGACACAACCAATATCACAGTGGCGACTTAAAGGTGCCTTATCATAAGTGACTGATGCGGGATATGCAAGAAAAGTAGTCTGATGTAAGAACATGGTGTGATCAGATACAGTATGTTCTAGAAACATGAACATGTATCATATTCACAGGCATTATGTGTAAAGTAAGCAGATGCAATTCAACAAAGTTAGCAGCAATACAAGCTAGACATCATACGCAACATGCAACCACATATAATAGTGCCAAGTTAGAGCAAGCACCTGTGATGGTGGAGCAGGGGAGATGTGCTCATCATCTACACAGCTACGTTGACTGTCTAGCCTTGCGTTGTCTTGCAAAACTTGTTGGGAGGATGGTGGAGTAGAATCTGTAGAGACCGTCCGTTTTAGTTGTTCGGAAGGACCACCATCATCCAATGCCTTACCAATTTCCTTCCGCTTTATTGATTTTGCATTGTGAGGTCAAACCGACAAGAAAAAGGAATAAAATTCACTCTTCAGAACTCATTCATGCATGATACTGATGAACACTACTCTGATGAAAGGCAAAGTCATGATACGAGGATGGAATATGTATGAAAAACTAGACGGCTTGACATATGCACACCTATGTGTCGGTGTACAAAAGTAGGGGCTCTTCTTTTGACCCCCTTTACTTGTGCACGGGCAGTCAGAGCCGCACGCCACGGCCACCCTTAGCAGGGTAGAGGAGGGAAGCCGGAGAGAAGCCGAAGTGTGAGGAAACCAAGGCAACGCCAAGACCAGAAGTGTAGGAGAGCAAGAGGGCGAGGTGGACTCCCTCGGCAAGATCCTTGCCGAGGCAGCCTCCGCAGCCCCGGCAAGAGCCTTGCCGGGGCAACTTGCCCGATGCGGGCAGAGTGAGCCACCCTTGAGCTCACAGGCTCCAACCCAACCAACTACGTTGGAACCAAGGCTCGGGAGGCGCCTCTGTGGTGGCATGCAAATCATCGTCAAGATTATAAACATATGAGATCAGTTGAGGACCAGAAGACGGCGACCCTCCGCGGGATCCCAGCAGAGGGAATCCACAAGATCCTCGGCAAGACCCTTGCCGAGGACGACTGCAACGCCATAGCAGCACCCTTGCCGGGCCCCCGGCAAGACCCTTGCTGAGGGCATCAGCAGGGCCACTGCCAGGCCCGCACCAGCCAAGACTCCACCATCGTCCCCAAGAAACTGCTAGCTCAACCAGCTGAGCAGGCACCTACGTGGAGACAAGCGGCCTCTACCCCGACTCAGCAAGCACCTGCGTGGTGGCATGCGACCCTTCACGAAGGCTCCACCACCGCGCCAGCCTAGCAACCAGCCAACGTGGCGCCGCGATGCCTCATCAGCTCGGACGCGTGTCGAGGCCACACGAGGCGGCGACAGCTGGGACGTGCTTCCCTGGCGTCCTCGATAAAGCAAGGAGGGCACGTCAACAGCGCATTAAATGTGTTTGTCTGATGATCCCAGAATATAGGCTTGTCGACTATAGACCCTTCCACCTCCTGTGTGCCACTGTGGCAACCCTTTTTTCCTATAAAAGGAGGCCCGAGGCGACAAGGAGAGGGGTTCGGCTCTTTTGGGCAAGTTGCACCCCGTAGCTAGCTCAAGAACACAAGAACACACTCAAATACACCCACAAAAGCAGGACTAGGGTATTACGCATCTTCGTGGCCCGAACCTGGGTAAACGATCCGTGTGCTTCCTGTCAGACCCGCTCTTTGCACAACCTCACGCTCGCCAACCGTAGAAGGGATTCCAGTGACCCCATAGGTGTCGTTTCCACCGACATCTCTGGCGCGCCAGGTAGGGGGCATGGTTGTGAAAATCTGGTCTGGTCGAAGCGGCGGCTTCATGGTAGCCGTCGTTCCAAGGGAGAAGAAGACCGAGCTTGGCGGCTGTATCTACGGATGCGGTGGGCGCCCGTGCAACGACAGAGAAGCTAAGTCGTGCGAAACTTTAAGCAATTTCTTTTTACATATATGGTTATTATCCTCGAAGGTCCTGCCCTGTGTATGGAAAACCTGCACGCAAAGGGGCCCTTCTGCAATTGGCAACGACCTTGTTCTGTTTCGTGTCCGCTCAACAGCTCAAGCGGCCGTGTCGAGAGTGGCAAGGTAGCCTTCCGCAATTGGCAACGCTCTTTGACTCGAGTCAAGCTCGATAGTTCGAGCAGCCGCGTTGAGAGCGGTAAGGTGGTTCACCGGGCAGCAAGCACACCCGGCAGGCTATTGGGGATCCGTCCCCAAGGTGCCGCCCTAGGTTTAGGCGCCGGCAAGCCTACCTGGTTAATGTAGGGCGGATATACAAGGGAAGGTCAGACAGGAGAATAACATGCATTGTATCGAAAGTAGTGCAGAGTAATATTACATCAATTGTTGTTGTGGTTCTAACTAAAGATATAAATTGTCTTGGCCATGAACCTGCAGTGGCAATGAGAAACGGGGTGCCTAATACCGACGCTAGCCCTCCACCCTCTCGTTTCCGCCGATGAGGCTGATGATGGGCTTGATACGCTCCTTGAGCGTCGCGACGTCTGCATCCTCCGGCAAGCTCTCCAGCGCGTCGTCGAAGTCAAGGTTGGGGTTCCAGTGCGCCACCTTGGTGAGAACCTTGGTCATGGCACCTCGGCAAAGCCTCCGGGACTCATCGGCCAGTGAGGCCGCCCGGTTAGAGTGGAGCTTCTCCAGGGCCCAGAGGACGCCCTCGAAGAAGATGGTCAGCTTGGCGTTGGGGCTCACGTTGCGCTCCGGGGTATACCTCACATTTGGCATCCCCATGGTATCTAGCTGCGTGGTGATCCTGTCGGCGACGCCTTTGAGGCGCCCGATCCAGCGGTTCTCGCCTTCCACAAAATCCTTGTGGTTGGCGGCTTCATTCTTCCGCAGCTGCTTCTCGGTCTCTAGGTCCTCGGCCAGGGCGTACTCTCGGGCCTTGCCCTCCGACAGCATCCCCTCGAGACCCTCTAGCTTCAGCTTGAGGTCTTTGATGGATTTGTTGGCCTCGGAGAGCTGCCCAGCCTTGTCGAGGACTGCGCCCTGCACCTCAACCAAGGCATCGTTGAGCGTGTCCTTCTCCTTGGACAGCTTCAGGACCTGATCCTTCAGCCCGTCCCGCTCCACCTCTAGCTCCTTCACCCTATCGGCGTGAACCAGAGCCTGGGCATCGAGTGCCTCCTTGTGCCTCTGCTCCAGCTCCTGGGTTCGCTTCACGACAAGCTTCTCCACCTACTCGTCCTTGCCGCGGAGCGTTGCGGCAAGCTTCTCCTCGCTCGTGGCAAGGTCCTCCTCCTGGGAGTTCAGTGCGGCCTGATGCTGGGCTCGAGAGACCTTGGCTGCGGCGGCTAGGTTCTTCGCCGTCCCCTAGGCCTTCTCGATGTCGGCCCGCTCCATGGTGAGCTCCACCTCGCGCTTGGCCAGCTCGCCCTGGGAGGCCTTCAGGTCCTCGCAAGCTTGGCGGAACCAAGTTTGTGCCTCGGCGACCCATCCCTGGAGGTCCGCCTCTGCCTTGTCCACTGCAGCCATCCTGGACTTGGCCTTGTCCAGGCGGGGTGCGGTGGAGCGCCTGGAGCTTTCGAAAGATGGCGCCCATGCCCTGGAGAAGCTGCTCCTCGTGAGAACCATCACCACCGGCGCTTGGCTCGTCGATGACCTGGAGCCCGGCGGCGGCTAGCACTTCCTCGTCGAACACCTCCCCCTTGATGGGCGCCCAGGAGCTTGACATCCCTGGGAGGTGGACGAAAAGGTCGTCGCTCACCCTCAGGTACCTGCCGGAGCCAGAAGCAGCGGAGGAGGAAGGCTGGTCATCGGCCACCTCCTCCTCGGCAGCGGGCTTTCCGACCTCCCCGACAGGCCCCTTGCCGGCCTCCTCGGCAGTAGCCTTGCCGGGCTCCCCAGCAGGCCCCTTGGCGGCGTCCTCAGCCGTGCCCTTGGCGGCCTCCTCGGCGGCGATCTTCTCGGCCTCTGCCTCAGCGGCCTTGGCAACATCCTCTATGACGGTGTCTATGTCCTCCTGGTCCACCGACGGGGATCTTGTCGGATGTGGTGTTCCGGCAACCCTTAAGGTTCGAACACTGGGTGCGCGCGAAGTCTTTCCCTCCCACCAATCTACGCCCTAGCTTACTAAAATCTCGCAGACGAACTCGACGAACTCGCAACACAGAAAGACACAAGATTTATACTGGTTCGGGCCACTGTTGTGGTGTAATACCCTACTCCAGTGTGGTGGTGGTGGATTGCCTCTAGGGCTGATGATGAACAGTACAAGGGAAGAATAGCCTCCTGAGGTTGAGGTGTTCTTGAGCTCAGTGAGCTTGTGTGTGTGTGGATGGTCTGAATGATCCGTCCTCTCTCTCCACTTTGCTAAGGTGGTGGCTAGTCCTATTTATATTGTCCCTGGTCCTCTTCCCAAATATCGAGCTGGAAGGGAGCCAACAATGGCGGGCTAATTCGAAGGGGGACAGCTAGTACAAGCTATCCTGACAAAAGTGGTCTTCGCCTGCCAAAGGCTCTGGTGGTGATGCCATCTTGGGCTCCACGATGACCTCCGTCTTGCCGTCCTCCTGGTCTTGGTCTCGTTGCACCAATATAGCAACCTTTGTCAGATGCCTCGGTACTCTTCGCCTGCACTGGCCTCCTTGCACCAAAGAGGAAACAAGGAGGCTGCGTGCGCTGGCGCCCGCCTGGTGCCGTGCGTCATGGTTCATGTCACGAGGGTCTCGTGAGGTTTGCCCTGCCTTGATATCTCCGCTCCTCGTGAGCCTGCCTGGCTAGGCTACTCCACAGGAGGTCTTGCGCCGTCCACCTCGCGAGGCTTGGACCCTCGTGAGGGTCTTGGATGCTTTGTTGGTGAAGATGGGCCGTACGGCCTGTAGGCTTAACCACGCCGCGGGCCACAGGTAGGCAAGTCTGGAGACCCCCATTCCCAGGACGCCGACAGTAGCCCCTGGGCCCATGGTGCGCTCGGGCTTGGCTTTGCAGCGAAGCGAAGGGCCAAGTACGGAGCGTCGCGGGCCCCCAAAGCCTGCGGCCTCGATTGACGCGTGGTGGATGATTGGCCGTGGGCGTCTTCGCTTCCCCATGTTGCCTCGACAACTGCTCGACTTGTCAGGTCCCCGCAACATGCAAGGAAAACCATCATTACCTGCGATCGTGGGAGACGCCGGTTGGCCTCTCCTTGCTATAAATGGGGAGGGGCGGAGCCCCCGTTGCCCATCTCTTCCTTGCTTGCTTGCTCCTTCCTCCTCGCTCCATCACTTGCAGTGACACCCATGGCACCACGAAGGAAGTTCTCCGCCGCCGAGAAGGGGAAAGCCCCTCGCGAGGGACACGGCTCCCCGGCGCCCAAGCGCGGCCGGGGCCCCCCGCGTAAACATGACGCGACCCCCGCCGTGGCCTATTGTCGAGACAGCGCCACGGCACGCGGAGTGGGTCATCCCAGCCATGGCAGTCCGGTTGATGAGGGGAGGCATGCCATGGTGGCGCGGCCTCCTCATCTGCGCTTCCACACGGCGGAGGCATCGCCGGAGTTCATCATCTGGTCAGAGAACCCGGCCGGCAACTGGCTCCAACTCCCACGCTTCTTCGCCGACGAACTGCCAGCCTCTGGTCCAAGCGGACTCTGGCTGCAGGCAGATGGCTGCTGCAGCAAGGCCTCTTGGGTTGCGGTCGAGACTTCCACTGCGGTCAACATAGCCCTAGCCCGCGGCTAGTAGACATTCACCCGCACGCACGACCTAGGCAGGTGGTGCACCCACTACTTCAGGTACGATGGTGGGTTGACCCTTTATGTGAGGGTGTTTGGGAAGATGGTCACCACGCCGGGTGCTGCCCCGAGGTGAATGACGGTGAGTAGGTACTCGGCCTTGGGGATAGTCGCGATGAGGACGAGGGCGAGCCCGCCCTCATCGGCGATCGTGTCTCGTCCAGCCACGGCGGCTCTTCCTCCGGCTACAGCTCCAGCAGTGGCGGCTATGCCCAGCCGCCGCGCCCGTCTTGAAGGCGGCGGTGGGTCGTCTCGTCGCTGCACCTCCGTGAAGCGTGAGGAAGGATCTGGCTAGGCTCGGGGTAGTGCTAGGTGCCTGTCCTCGCGGATCGCTGCAACGCTACTTTTGTTTTGCTCTTTTCCTGCATCAAGAATGAAACCAGCATGGGCCCAGGGGCGTGTATAGAACTATGGTTCCTTGGTTATATCAGTATGTGTGTTGCTCTCGTGCTGTGTCGTTATTTTGCGCAAAGATAACTTAACCTGGTATACTCAGGACATCCTCTTCCTCGCAAATCGTTTATTTCCTCGCATTCATCTTGCCTCGGTGGCATGCATTCGCCTAGGAACTGCGAAAATACTCATTAGGAAGTGTGTTAAAAGATTTGCCATTCATCCTGGCCCTGACCTGGCGCTTTGTGTCACGGTACCCGAGGGGCATGGACTAGGAGAGGTGCGCCAGCCTTTGGGCTCGAACGAGGGTGGCTCGCGAGAAGGCAGAAAGGAGGAAAAAATGCTCGCGAGGGCACCTGCCTACCCCCCTCGCGAGGCATGCGAGAGAGAGAACATGAGAAAATTCGAGCCGGAAAAGTGCAGTGAGAGGCGAGGGAATCAAATCGGCAAGGAACGCCAAAGGCAAACTTTGATTGAGGAAAAACGAGTCAACTACGGAAAGCAAATGAAAATCCACGTCCGGCACCTAATCTAGTCTTCAAGTCTTCTCACCAGCGCGGAGCTAAGTATTGTCCACTAGGCATGGGAGGGAGCCCCAAGGCCTGAGGCCAGCGCTCCTGAGACTCCGGGGCGTGTACCTCCCCACTCATTATTACGTGAGAGTGTCACGGGCGGCGATTCTTCACAGGCACTGGGCCTTCTTCACAGGCTCTGGGCCTTTCTTCTCAGGCTCTGGGCCTTGCTTCATGGATAGAACTTCCGGAGGTGCTGGATGTTCCAGGCGTTCTGGATAGGTATCCCGTCCTGCGTCTCCAGGCGCGCTGCACCCGGCCTGGAGACATGGACGACCCTGAACGGGCCCTCCCACATGGGCGAAAGCTTGTGCAGCCCTTCCTTGGAGAGGACCCGCCTCAGGATGAGGTCGCCCACCTCGAGCGTCCTGGAGCGGATGTTGCGGCAGTGGTATCGCCGCAGCGCTTGTTGGTACTTTGCTGCCCTCAATGCGGCTTCGCGACGGCGTTCCTCCCCCAGCACGAGATCCATCCCCCGCATGGCGTCCTGCTGCGTTTCGTCGAATGCTAGGACCCATGCGGAGCGATGCTTGACCTCGTGAGGGAGGACCGCTTCAGCTCCGTAGACGAGGAAGAATGGAGTCTCGCCCGTTGGCTTGGTGGCGGTGGTTCGGATGGACCACAGCACGGACTGGAGCTCGTCGTGCTAGCCCCTGCCACAGGCCTCCAGCTTCTTCTTGAAGGTCCTGGTCTTGAGGCCCCTCAGGACCTCCGCGTTAGCGCGCTCGGCCTGACCGTTACTCCTGGGGTGGGCCACCGAAGCGTAGCAGATCTGCGTTCCAAGGTTAGCACAGTAGGTTTTGAAGAGGTTGCTAGTAAACTGTGAACCATTATCTATGATGATGCGGTTGGGGACCCCGAAGCGGCTCACAAGGCCCTTGATGAACTTGACAGCAGAGCCGGCTGGAATGGTGCGGACGAATTCCACTTCCGCCCACTTGGTGAACTTGTCGATGGCGGCGTAAAGATAGCGGTAGCCCCCTAGAGCCTGAGGAAACGGGCCTAGGATGTCCAGCCCCTAGACCGCAAACGGCCATGTGAGCGGGATGGTTTAGAGGCCCTGAGCAGGCTGATGGATTTGCTTGGCGTGGAATTGGCAAGCTTCATAGGACTTCACCAGCTCGGCCGCGCCGTTGAGTGCTGTAGGCCAACAGAACCCAGTGCAGAACACCTTGCCGACGAGGGTCCGTGGCGACGAGTGGTGTCCGCAATCACCGCCATGTATGTCAATCAGCAACTCCCTTCCTTGATCGCTGGAGATGCAATGAAGTGTGACATCGTTCGGTCGTCTCCTGTATAACTCGTCGTCTTGGATACAGTATGTCGTGGCCTGCCGGGCCACATGCTCCGCGTCCTCTTCCTTCTCCGGCAGTGTCCCGTGCATCAGGTACTCCTTGAATTCCTTGATCCAGCACTCCTCCTGGGGCTCGAGCGCTAAGAGCAGCCGAGCTCCTGAGGTCGGGCCACAGGCTGGGGCTCCCGTGGCCGGGGGCTGCGGGAGTTCCTCCCGAGGCTGAGTCATGCTTGAAAGAGGTGGCAAAGCTGATGGCTTGAAGAGCCGCTCTTCGAAGACGCCGGGCTCTTGCGGTTGCCGCTTGGATGCTCTCCTGGCGATGTCATCAGCTTCCTTGTTGGTGCCTCGGGACACGTGTTGCAGCTCCAGGCCCGAGAACTACTTTTCCATCTTGCACACCTCCGTGAGGTAGGCCTCCATGTGCTCGTCCTTCGGCTCGTACACCTTGTTGGAAAAGTTGACGAGGAGCTGCGGGTTGCCTTTGACGGTGAGGCGCTTCACCCCTAGAGCCGCCGCAGCCCTCAGGCCAGCTATGAGGCCTTCGTATTCTGCGATGTTGTTGGAGACCTTCTCATCATGCTGAAAACAGTGTTGCACGGCGTAGTAGAGCTTGTCTTGAGTGGGCGAGATGAGCACTGCTCCAGCCCCCGCGCCCTGATGGGCGAAGGCGCCATCGAAATACATGACCCAGCCGTCTGGTGCCTCGCTTCTTGAGGGGGTGGACCGGTCTTCTCCTTCCTCAAGAGCCAGGGCATCTATCCATTCTGCCACAAAATCGGCGAGCGTGGCTCCCTTGATGACCCTGGTAGTGCTGAACTCCAACTGGAATGCTTGTGACTCGATGTTCCACTCAGTGACCCTTCCGGCTGAGTTTGGGCTCCAAACACCCTCTCCAATGGGTAGGCTGAGACGACCTTGATGGGGTGGCCCTAGAAGTATTGCCACAGCTTGCGCGAGGCCACCAAGAGAGCGAGCAGGAGTTTTTGTGGCATGGGGTAGTGCACCCTCGCGTCCCGCAGTACGGTGCTGACGAAGTCCACCGGGTGCTCGACGAGGGTTGGCATACTGTCGAGGCTCGGGTCCCGCTGAGATTGTGGCATATCCTGAGGTGGTGGGTTTCTCGAGACCTGACTGTCCTCAGGAGCTTCTGCGATGTTGCCCTGCTGAGCTTGGTATTTTGCCGCAGATGGCTTTGCTGCTCCTTCCTGCCCCCGCGCTGCATCAGCTCTGGCTCCGCACGACACACCCTTATCTTGGCGCTCCTCCCGAACTGCCACCAGTGCCGCGTTGGCAGAGTACGGGGTGGCGGCAAGGTAGAGCACCAGAGGCTCGAGAGGCCGCGGTGCCACCATCACTTGGGGCTGGTGAGGTATTTCTTGAGGTCTTGGAAGGCCCGGTCGGCCTCCGGGGTCCACTCGAACGGGCCCTTCTTATTCATGAGCTTAAAGAAGGGTAAGGCGCGCTCGCCTAGCTTGGAGATGAAGCGCCCTAACGCGGTCAACCACCCTGCTAGTTTCTGCATTTCCTCAAGGGTCTGTGGTGGGCCCATGTCTTCGATGGCCTTGATCTTCTCCGGGTTTGCCTCGATCCCTCTGTGTGATACAAGGAACCCTAGTAGCTTGCCGGAGGGGACGCCAAACACACACTTCTATGGGTTAAGCCTCAAGTTCACTTGGCGCAAGCTCTCAAAGGTCTCCTCCAAGTCTTGAATCAATGTCCTCGCCTCGCGAGATTTCACCACTATGTCATCAACGTAGGCCTCTGTGTTTCTGCCGAGCTGCCAACCCAAGGCGATTTGCATCAACCGTTGAAAGGTCGCACCCGTGTTGCGTAGCCTGAAGGGCATGCAGGTGTAGCAGTACACCCCGCATGGTGTCAAGTAGGTTGTCTTCTCCACATCCTCCACCGCCATCTTGATTTGATGGTATCATGAGAATGCATCCAGGAAACATAGCAAGTCGCGCTCGGCAGTGGAGTCGACGATTTGATCAATGCGTGGAAGCGGGAACGGATCCTGGGGCACGCTTTGTTAAGGTTGGTGAAGTCGACGCACATCCGTTCCTTCCCACCTTTCTTCGGTACTACGACAGGGTTCGCCAGCCATTCGGGGTATCGAACTTCTCGGATGGTACCCGCCGCCTCCAACTTGCGTGTCTCTTGGACGATGAAGGCCTGCTTCTTAGTGGACTGCCATCTTGCTCGCTGCTTCATGGGGCGTATGTTGGGGCACACCCTTAGATGATGCTGGATTACCTCTCTCAGGACCCCTACCAGCTGATTGGGCTCCCATGCGAATATCTCCTTGTTCGCGCGTAAAAATCTCACCAAAGCTTCTTCTTGTCCTGGGTCAAGGCCGGTCCCTATGGTGAAGGTGGCTCTTGAGGACCCGTCCTCGTCGACCGGCACCTGCTTGGTCTCTGCCTTGTCTTGAGTGAACAGCTGCCTCTTCTTGGTGGACGCAGTTTCCTTGGCCTCGGGTGTACCGACGCCGGCTGGCTGTGCTGCTGTCGTGTTCTTAAAGGCGAGCCTAAGCGCCGCCATGGCCTCCTTAGCGTCCCCCTTGATGGTGAGGACGCCCTTGCTCCCTGGCATCTTCATGAGGTTGTAGACCGGGTGATTCGTTGCGATGAACTGAGCGAGAGCCGGGTTGTAACATCCCAAAATTCTAAATTTTGGAATGTTATAATAAATAGATAGATTGATTGATTGTTTGATTGTTGTGTGATTGATTGAGTGAAATTCGGAACTTTCTGGAAGTTAAATGAGAGGGAATAAAAGGACTTTCCCAAACTTTCACCTTTTGCATTTTGATCTCCATGAATTCAAATTCTTTTCAAACACGAAACCCTAGAGAGGAGTTAACATGACTTCTCCCATTTTTTTAAATGACAAGGGGTGTTGAAAATATTTGAATTTCATTTGGAAAATATTTCCAATTCTGAAACTTTATGCAACTCAATGATTTTCACGAGAGGAGATAAAATGACTTCTTCAAATTATATGAAATATGAGTTGGGAGTTTCAAAGGATCAAATTCAAAGTATTTTGGAATTATTTTTCAATTTGGAGTTATTTGGATTTTATTCAAATCATTTTTTCTCCAAAAATAAAATATATGGAAATTAGGGTAACATGATTCCCTACAATAGAAAATTGGAGAAAAATTTATCTGAAATCATTTTGGTATTTTTAAAATGATTTTATTGGATTTTATTAGACCAGTATCACTCTTTGAATTATCTGGATTTGTGTGGATTTTATTAGGCATTATGAAAATGTCCATGTTGTAGAAAATCTTTTTCTGAAAATTTTGATATATTATATGCCTATATAAGAAATTCATTTAATTTATTTTTATTATTTTAATTAGCTGGAAAATGTTTAAAAAAATTCCCCCCTGCCGACTGGGCCGGCCCAGCATCTCGCCAGGCCGTGGCCCTGCCCAGCCGCTCGTCGCCCCGACACGGGACGGAGTCCCGAGCTCCGCCGCCGCTCGCCGTGGTCGCCCCGGCCTCCTCCTTGCCCCTCGCGCATGCCAAGCCACCACCTCGCCTCCCCTATAAGTCACCGCCCCGGACCCCGATCCCCTCTTGCTCCTCTCGCCGCCGCCGCACAACCGCGCCGCCGCATCTCCCAGCGCCGCATCTCCCAGCGCCCCCGACGCCACCGCCTCATGTAGCCGCCGTCGCCTGCACATCGCCGGAGCCGCGCCGCCCTCGCCAGAGTCCGTTCGCCACCGCTACCGGTTTTATTTGTTGAACCGGTATAAACCGACCCCGGTCTTTTTTTTCTTTAAGTTCGGTTTTTAAAAAAACCTAGACTAGATCTGTTTTTTTGGGGTTTTATTAAATAGCGAACGTCCACTGTTTAGATCTTATAAACGAGTGTTCGTTATTTAGTCTTTTCGTTTTCTGGTTATTTACGCCAGGGACCTAGTTGTAGTTGTTTTATTTTACAGTTTAGCCCTTGTTCTTTAAACGATCACTACTTTTTACTCGTTAGTCCAAATCCAAAGAAACCAATGCTCACTTCTTCGTTACGATCTCCTCTATCCAGTAATCCAACTCAAACATGTTTTTGAAATGTTTAAAATTTGAATTAGATCAGATTTGAATTCAAACTTCGTTTGATCATAACTTGAGTTTCGTAGCTCCGTTTGAGTTGATTCTTTTTGCAACTCGAAGCTCTTGACCTAAACTTTCTGATAAGGCCAAATTCATATAATTTTGGTACTGTTAGAAATTGTTTTATGTTGCAAGAGTTATTTGCTTGGTTTTGATGTTTTCCGAATTGTCTTCTTTGATCTTTCTGATCTTTTGAGTGATTGCTTATGTGTGGTTACTATTGCTTGCTTACGATAGATTGACCGGAGTGTGACGAGTAGAGATATCAAGAGTTTTGAGTGCGAATCATCTTCATCAACATTGCAGGCAAGTTCACACTTTGATCATATTCCTTTCATACCCAGTTTTTATGCATTAGTTTCACCCTCAAACATTGCATGAGTAGGATTGATAACATGTGGGTATTGGGAAGTAGTTGATGAGGTAGGAACCTATTGCCCTGCATTCAAACCTTGGGAGTTACTATTACGTTATTGTTATATTGCCATGCTATGCTCGTAGGCGTGGATTGGGTTTGAGAGTATTCATGAAAGATGTGAGATTGTTAATTAATGGTTTACTTAAGGTGGCAACTTTAACACACATCTGGGTGGATTGAGGCACCTGGGTATTCCAGCGATTGCCTGTCTAGGCACCTGGGTATTCCAGGATTGCCTGTTTTTTTTGGATCGCCACCCAGGTTCAAAGGGATTATGAGATTATTCATACTAGAAACTTCCGTGTGCAGCCACAAGCTATTATGGGCTCTAGCATAGTTGATTAAGTTGTGTGAACTCTTACAGTGGTAGACTAGCAGATGTAGGGGTTGTAGGTGGAACGGTCTACCCATCGTAAGGTGCAAATGCTTCTGAAAGACTATGTCTCGGTCATCCGTTTCTCAAACACCTTGTAGTGTGAGAAATCCAACGGAGGAGATCGGGTCTTGTGGGGAAAATTGCGCAAACCTCTGCAGAGTGTATAAACTAATCATGATTAGCCGTGTCCCCGGTTATGGACGTTTTTAGTATCTAGTACTTGGATTATCATGTGAATCTCATCATGTTACTTTAAATTAATTTTGTTGGGTTTAATGATGTTACTTAATTGGGATTGAGCATGCTGTCAACCATTCTCAATGTTCAACAACCACCATGATAGTTAATTAAAATGTATTCCTTTGCAGTAAGGAAAAATTGGCTTTTCACAAAAACATTATAACCCCAGAGCCTTTCCACCAGCCAAATATGCATGTAGTGATAGCCTTTATTCATCATTATCCTCTGGTGTGAATTTGCCAGTACATTCAATGTACTGACCCTTTGTGGCTGCAATGTCTCATGTTGCAGGATATCTTACGACGAGTAAGTGATACATTAGGGTTACGATTTCTGCACTCAACTTTGCCGTTGGTGTTGATGGGAATCCGCAACCTTGTTACTTCCACTATTTTGGATTGAGGTAATAGTATCTTACGTTACTTATACATGTGATTTACCTCTGTTATAAATCCTCGAGCACTGTGTGTGTCAGCATACCGATCCAGGGATGACACTTAAGCACAGAGACTTGATCCATTCGGGTGGGTCGCTACAAGATGGTATCAGAGCACATGTTGACTGTAGGACGTGACCCTAGAAACTGGCAAGCCCATAGCAAAGATTTTTCTCTACAACTTTCCCTTTCAAAAAGATCTTTTACCTCTCTTCTCTTCTGAGCTTATTCAAAAATTCCCTTTTAGTGAGACCATACCCCTTTTCCCTTTGGATCACTCGAAGATTCGATGGATGAGACCACTCCAAGAAGTACAAGATATTGGACAACTAAGACCGCTTCGGAATGAAGAGGATTTTAATGTGCATCTGAATAATGGAAACTACAACGGTTGAAGACTCCGAAGACTAGGAGAATTTGAAGGCTCTAAAGAATCCCTAGATTTGTATGACCTAGGAAGGCTACCCTTATGGAACTTGACAGATTATGGAAGTTGTCAATGCCCGAGATCAGGGTGTATCGGAGAAAGACCGGAGCATGGAGAGTTAAAAACTTAAAGTTCTCTCAAGGAAAACCCTAAGGCAGGAGATATCAACTATGGAGAGATAGCTCATGGAAATGACAAGAGCAGAAACCCAGCTATCCATGATGTTATGGCCCGCTTATGCTAGTGTCACCGTGCTAAGTTAAGCATGCATATGCATGAAAGGATTGGATGGTAGAAGGCTGATGGAGCATCTATCAGCAAGAGGTGAAGTTTTAACCTTAGCTAAGTGTATCACCAGGATCTGGAGTGTTACATCAAGAAGTTAAGATGGACCTACAAGAAGCTGTATTTTGACAAGGAAGTATTTCATGAGGAACTCAGGACCCTGAAGATGAGAGTAGCCAAGCTAGAGGAGCAAAACCTCGAGAAACCGGAGATTCGCCAGGAACTAGACCATGGTTCATGCCAAGGATGTTGAAACCTAGAACTTTGAAATGCAACTACGGAATATTAAAGGATGTCACGAGAGATTTCACGTCAACAAAGATGATCTGGCAAAAGAACTTGAGAAGACAAGCATGATCGGAAGAAGCCATTGGAGGCATGAACAAGGCTTGAAGAGTTTGGAGACGTTGAAGATTTATTGACCTTTAGAAGACCAAACCCCTGTTATATACCTACGTTAGATGCGACATTTGTGAGCTGTCATTTGTTTTATGTTTTTCGACAGCCACAATAAAATCTGTCTTTTCAAAACTTTTGTTTGTATTGTGTGTATCCATCTCTATCTCTCTTATCTCACCCCAAACACATGGACCCAATAGAGGATGAATGAAGATGAGCTTATATTTTCTGGACTGATGAGTCAATTGGAGATGGACCAATGGATTTAGAACATGGAGGATCACATGAAGAAAAACCTTATAGTCGGAAAGGATATGACCCAGCATGCTCTTTAGTGCTTTGAAAGAGGTGTTGCTACTTGGTGGAGGATGTACCAAAACATCAATGGATGGCAAGGAGTAACCACTTGGAAAGAATTTAAGTTGACTCTGCCAAAGTCTCGGCTTGTGTCCCAGAAGTTGAAGCCTTATGGAAAGGATATGAAGAAACCTTGTGCATGCAAGATTTGTGGAGAAATCGGACACACCCATAAAGAACACAAGGATGAGTACCCTACTTGTGAAGGAAGTCACCCAGTTGAAGAATGCTCAACTAGGTAGATTACTTGTTTCTTGTGTGAAGGGACTACCCACTATCCTGCTCAGTGTCACATTTACCCCATGGTACAACGAACCATCCAACAGAAGAAAGAAGTAATGAAAGGAGCCCTCATGGAAATTTTAGAAGAAGCTGTGATGAAGGAAGAAATGGAGGACACACCTAAAGAAGACCCGAGTAAACCCTGCACTAAGTCTTGCTATCATGTGGAGAAGAAGGACACATCTCCCAAAATTGTTTGAATGGGGATCTAGTAGAATTCCCGATATAGGAAGTAGAGTATGACCCACAGGAAATAGAAGCCCTAATTGGAATGGAAAAGTCCAGAAAGAGAAGCAGAGTGGATTCCAGGAAGGATTTGAGTCATATCACATGTTATAGGTGCAAGGAGTCAGGGCACTACCTCAACAGTTGCCCAAAAAGGAAACCTTGATACTTGTCAGAAGTAATATGTTTTAGTGGTAATGGAGCAGGGCACTTTGCCAGAGAATGCCCCAAGGAGAAGGAAACTTTTGCTAGATAGTTGAGTTTGCAACAAAAAAGGGAGTTGTAGAAGTGAGAACATTTTCTTTTATATTGAGGTGTTGAGTTGAGACATGCAATGGAAAGGCGAGAGATTGTAATCATTTGAGAAAGAATAAAGCTAGCATCGTTGGTACTGATATGGATTTTATGAGTTGTTACTCTATGAAGAAGGATTTTGAACATTCTGAGGATATGAGAAATATGATCTATGGAAGGTTTGAGCATTTTAAAGGGTGGTAGTACCCTGTAAGAACCCTTGACCCCTGGAAAAGATAAGGATACTCCACTGAGTGGATTTCGGATAAAATGAATACGAGTTTTGTCTCGATATGTGTGATTCCCCAAGAGTATGTGGGATGAAGTTGGAGAACATCAGTTGTTGGACCAAATGTGATCAAGGAGTCAGAAGAGAATGTTAAGTTGATTCAAGATAGACTGAAGGTAGCTTAGTCCAGGCAAAAGAGTTATGCAGACTAAAAAAATGCAAGGAGGTAGTCTATGAAATTGGAGACAGAGCATGTCTTCGTGTGTCCCCTCTGCGTGGAGTTAAACAATTTGTAGTTAAGGGAAAGTTAGCCCCGAGATCTGTAGGACCATACCGAGTTTTGGAGCGTATGGGAGAAGTGGCCAACAAGTTGGAGTCACATGAAGGACTGTCAGGAGTTCATGATGTGTTTTACGTTTCCCAGTTGAAGAAGTGCCATGCAGAGATGGCCAATATTCCCCTGTAAGGACGCTTGACCCTGGAAAGGATAATGATGTTCCATGAAGTGGAATATGGACTTCATAAGTATAAGCTTTTATCTCGGTATGAGGGATATCCCACGAGGATGAAGAGATAAATTACTATTGGATATAAAGGAGGTATGATGTCAGAAATATGGATCAATGGAAACTCCATGATGAGTCTGAGTAATCATGTCCTAGTTTGGTGCCAATAGAAGGAAGGAAGATTGTACAATTGGATGGATTTAAGAATACTAGGAAGTTGGAAGTTGGAACAATGATCAGTTGCCCGATGATAAGTTCAAGGACTACATGTGATGATATGGGCCATAACCCATAGGCCCTAGGACCTGCCAAGAAGCAAGCACATTCTTGCTAAAGGAAAAACCCCGGAGGAAGATACGACGTTTATCGGCAGACGATTTTATAGGAGTAACGCAAAACCTGAGAGTTGTGAAGGAACGATAGATGTTTGTTTGGCTTGCAGAATCAATGGATTATTCCAAACGCAGTTCATGGACAAGATAAATTCTGCAATGCTTGTGAGGATGACCGAGTGTTAGAATGCGAGATTCGCTAAACCGTATACAGGGTAATGATTTGGGTGCGGGATGGATTGATCACCATACCGACTTACTCTTATTATTCGCCTGGCTATATGGGATGGTAAATCTGAGTGAATTACCTATAGTAGAGAGACGACGGTATTAAACCTTGTTTGAATCTTAGAATGGTATAGCAATTTTCCCTGGTAGAAGGCAGCTTTTGCCAACCGTAGGTTATACGGTGAGGATCAACCAGACCCATTTCGTGCAGGAGAAACCCTAAATTGTTAACCACCATGAGATATCGATAGTTAGTTAGTATTCGCGCCAGACCCGTCAGCTAAGAAGACCCAATCTCGGAATAACCTTACCAAGAGGAAATGAGAGAAGAATTGAGGAAATGGTGATGCCACTACCGGAAGAGCCCAGAGAAGGAATCATCCTTACGATCTGAGAAGACCGGCACTGTCAAGAATAAGGATGGAGTATATGAGTTTTGATGGAACCGTAACCATGCTTCTAAGGGTGGTAGCACCCCAGACCCCGTGTGATGATCGACGGATTTTGAGGAGACCCCAAACCCTAACCTATTTCTTGCTAGCCTCTCCGAATCTCGAGGACGAGATTCATTTTAAGGGTGGTAGGTTTGTAACATCCCAAAATTCTAAATTTTGGAATGCTATAATAAATAGATTGATTGATTGATTGTTTGATTGTTGTGTGATTGATTGAGTGAAATTTGAAACTTTTTGAAAGTTAAATGAGAGGGAACAAAAGGACTTTCCCAAACTTTCACCTTTTGCATTTTGATCTCCGTGAATTCAAATTCTTTTCAAACACGAAACCCTAGAGAGAAGATAACATGACTTCTCCCATTTTTTTAAATGACAAGGGGTGTTGAAAATATTTGAATTTCATTTGGAAAATATTTCCAATTCTGAAACTTTATGCAACTCAATGATTTTCACGAGAGGAGATAAAAATGACTTCCTTCAAATTATATGAAATATGAGTTGGGAGTTTCAAAGATAAATAAAATTCTTTTGAATATTTTCAATTTGGAGTTATTTGGTTTTATTCAAATTATTTTTCTCCAAAAAATAAATACATGGAAAATAGGGTAACATGATTCCCTACAATAGAAAATTGGAGAAAAATTTATTTGAAATCATTTTGGTATTTTTAAAATGATTTTTATTGGATTTTATTAGACCAGTAGCACTCTTTGAATTATTGAATGTGTGGATTTTATTTGGCATTATAAAAATGTTCACGTCGTAGAAAATCTTTTTCTGAAAATTTTGATATTATATGCCTATATAAAAAATTTTAATTTGTTTTTATTTTTTATTCTGAATGTTCTATTTTTAAAAACAATCCCACGTGTGGGCCGGCAGATAGAGAGACCGTGGCCAGCCCGAAAGCACCAGAGCTCGTAAGCCGATACCGGGACGGAGTCTCGAAGCTCGTCGCGTCGCCGTCGAGTCGACCGGCTTCCTCGCCTCGGCACGGAAGCCACGCTGGTCCTATAACGCCGCCCGGACCGATCTCTCGCTTCTCAGGCCGCGCGAGAGGCGCGTAAAAAAGCATTCAGTGAGTGCCTGCGCGCACAATTTGTTGCTGGCTTGTGCGGCGCAAGCAAAGAGCTGCTGTCCGCTGCCGCCACGGATGTCATAAAGTAGAAAAACAAGTGTACGATATCCGAAAAGAAGAGAGCAAGAAGCACCAACAAAAAGTGCTGACTCGCCGGAGCCGGCCCCTCGCCGGAGTCCGTTCGCTGCCGCTGCCGGTTTTATTTGTTGAACCGGTATAAACCGACCCCGGTCTTTTTTCTTTAGGTTCGGTTTTTAAAAAAACCTAGACTAGATCTGTTTTTTGGGTTTTATTAAACAGCGAACGTCCACTGTTTAGATCTTATAAACGAGCGTTCGTTATTTAGTCTTTTCGTTTTCTGGTTATTTACGCCAGGGACCTAGTTGTAGTTGTTTTATTTTACAGTTTAGCCTTTTTCAAACGATAACTTTTTACTCGTTAGTCCAAATCCAACGAAACGCACTCTTCGTTATGATCTCCTCTATCCAGTAATCCAACTCAAACATGTTTTTGAAAAGTTTAAAATTTAAATTAGATCAGATTTGAATTCAAACTTTCGTTTGATCATAACTTGAGTTTCGTAGCTCCGTTTGAGTTGATTCTTTTTGCAAATCGAAGCTCTTGACCTAAACTTTCTGATAAGGCCAAATTCATATAATTTTGGTACTGTTAGAAATTGTTTTATGTTGCAAGAGTTATTTGCTTGGTTTTGATGTTTTCCGAATTGTCTTCTTCGATCTTTCTGATCTTTTGAGTGATTGCTTATGTGTGGTTACTATTGCTTGCTTACGATAGATTGACCGGAGTGTGACGAGTAGAGCTATCAAGAGTTTTGAGTGCGAATCATCTTCATCAACATTGCAGGCAAGTTCACACTTTGATCATACCTTTTCTACAACCATCGTGCATTAGATCAATCCTCATGTGGTATAGATTATGGCTGAAGAGTGATTGCATAAAAGAGTCGTTAGCAGAGTTATGCTTATATGGCCATGCATGCCGTAGGCGTGAGAGAGAGTTTGAAGTATTCTGACAGATAGATAGGAGAATAGAGTTAAGTAGAGAAGAGAGAAAATTACACAGCATGGTGGATTGAGGCGACCTGATTCACATTGCCTTTGGCACCTGGTATTCAAGGATTGCATGTTTCTTTTGGACCGCCACCCAGGCTCAAAGGGATCATGAGATTTTCATGACTAGAAACTTCCATGTGCAGCCACAAGCTATATGGGCTCTAGCATAGTTGTATAAGTGTGCGAACTCTTACAGTGGTAGACTAGCAGATGTAGGGGATGTAGGTGTACGGTCTACCCGATCGTAAGGTGCTAGCGCTTCTGAAAGACTATGTCTCGGTCATCCGTTTCTCAAACACCTTGTAGTGCGAGAAAACGGAGGAGATCGGGTCTTGTGGGGAAAAGTGCGCAAACCTCTGCAGAGTGTATAAACTAATCATGGTTAGCCGTGTCCCCGGTTATGGACATCTTGAGTATCTAGTACTTGGATTATCATGTGAATCTCATCATGTTACTTTAAATTAATTTTGTTGGGTTTAATGATGTTACTTAATTGGGATTGAGAATGCTGTCAACCATTCTCAATGTTCAACAACCACCATGATAGTTAATTAAAATGTATTCCTTTGCAGTAGGGAAAAATTGGCTTTTCGCAAAAACATTATAACCATAGAGCCTTTCCACCAGCCAAATATGCATGTAGTGATAGCCTTTATTCATCATTATCCTCTGGTGTGAATTTGCCAGTACATTCAATGTACTGACCCTTTGTGGCTGCAACGTCTCCATGTATAGGCCGACGAGTAA
Source organism: Triticum urartu (assembly GCF_003073215.2). Taxonomy (NCBI): domain Eukaryota; kingdom Viridiplantae; phylum Streptophyta; class Magnoliopsida; order Poales; family Poaceae; genus Triticum; species Triticum urartu. Next base: position 216,459,982 of record NC_053027.1, read on the forward strand.
GTGTATCTTACGGAGTAAGAGTGATATGTTAGGGAAGATTTACTCACTGTTGTGCTGTTGGTGTGAATACAACCTTGTTATTCGCTATTTGGATTAGGTAATGATATCATGACGTTACTTACATGTGATTTCCTCGTTATAAATCCTTGGAGTATTGGTGTGTGTCAGATACGATCCAGATGACATCTTATGAGGTATTGTAGGCCGGGTGGAGTCGCTGAACTGAGCGAGAGCCGGGTACCCGAGGATGGCATTGTACGGGAGACCGATGCGGGCGATGTCAAAGTCCACCAGCTCGGTGCGATAGTTGTCTCGCGTGCCAAAGGTGACAGGGAGGCGGATCTGCCCCAGAAGGGTGAGCAGCTCCACCACCCACTCCTGTGAAGGGCTTGCTGAGGCCGAGCCGTTCGAGCGGCACATGAAGAAGGCTGAAGGCTTCTACGGAGAGCAAGTTGAGGCCGGCGCGCCGTCGATGAGGGTCTTGGTGACGGCCACGTTGCAGATGGTGGGCGTGCAGAGCATCGGGAGCATCCTGGAGCCGAGGGTGGTCTTCGAGCTCGAAGGTGAGGTCGGCCTCCGGCACAGCCCAACCCGGCGGAGCCCCGGGCGCTTGCAGGCTGCCCCAATCTGACGGAGAAAGGCTTGACGTGGCGATCTGAAGGGGTGCTTGGGAGCCACCCGCAGTGCCGCGACTGCAGTGGTGTGACCCACAAGTATAGGGGATCTATCGTAGTCCTTTCGATAAGTAAGAGTGTCGAACCCAACGAGGAGCAGAAGGAAATGATAAGCGGTTTTCAGCAAGGTATTCTCTGCAAGTACTGAAATAAGTGGTAACAGATAGTTTTGTGATAGATAATTGTAACGAGCAACAAGTAACAAAAGTAAATAAAGTGTAGCAAGGTGGCCCAATCCTTTTGTAGCAAAGGACAAGCGGGAACAAACTCTTATAATAGGAAAAAGCGCTCCCGAGGACACATGGGAATTATCGTCAAGCTAGTTTTCATCACGTTCATATGATTCGCGTTCGGTACTTTGATAATTTGATATGTGGGTGGACCGATGCTTGGGTACTGTCCTTAATTGGACAAGCATCCCACTTATGGTTAACCCCTATTGTAAGCATCCGCAACTACAACAGAAGTATTAAGGTAAACCTAACCATAGCATGAAACATATGGATCCAAATCAGCCCCTTACGAAGCAACACATAAACTAGGGTTTAAGCTTCTATCACTCTAGCAACCCATCATCTACTTATTACTTCCCAATGCCTTCCTCTAGGCCCAAACAATGGTGAAGTGTCATGTAGTCGACGTTCACATAACACCACTAGAGGAAAGACAACATACATCTCATCAAAATATCGAACGAATACCAAATTCACATGACTACTTATAGCAAGACTTCTCCCATGTCCTCAGGAACAAACGTAACTACTCACAAAGCATATTCATGTTCATAATCAGAGGGGTATTAATATGCATAATGGATCTGAACATATGATCTTCCACCAATTAAACCAACTAGCATCAACTACAAGGAGTAATCAACACTACTAGCAACCTACTAGCACCAATCCCGGACTTTGAGACAAGAATTGGATTCAAGAAATGAACTAGGGTTTGGAGATGAGATGGTGCTGGTGAAGATGTTGATGAAGATTGCCCTCTCGCGATGAGAGGAGCGTTGGTGATGATGATGGTGATGATTTCCCCCTCCCAGAGGGAAGTATCCCCGGCAGAACAGCTCTACCGGAGCTCTAGATTGGATCCGCCAAGGTTCCGCCTCATGGTGGCGGAGTCTCGTCCCGAAAGGTTCCTTCTTATTTTTTTTCTCATCGAAAGACTTCATATAGGAGAAGATGGGCGTCGGAGAGCCACCAGGGGGCCACGAGGTAGGGGGCGCGCCCTAGGGGGGGCGCCCCCCATCCTCGTGAGAAGGTTGTGGGCCCCCTGGCCTTCATCTTTGGTGAGGATTTTTCTTTATTTATTTTAAGATGTTCCGTGGAGTTTCAGGACTTTTGGAGTTGCGCAGAATAGGTCTCTAATATTTGCTCCTTTTCCAGCCCAGAATTCCAACTGTCGGCATTCTCCCTCCTTATGTAAACCTTGTAAAATAAGAGAGAATAGCCATAAGTATTGTGACATAAAGTGAAATAACAGCCCATAATGCAATAAATATCGATATAAAAGCATGATGCAAAATGGACGTATCAGCTCCCCCAAGCTTAGACCTCGCTTGTCCTCAAGCGAAAAGCCGATAACAATAAATATGTCCTCATGTTTAGAAGTAGAGGCGTCGATAAAAATAAAATACGGACATGAAGGCATCATGATTATTCTCATAACAGCAACATATATAGATTTTGTCATATGATTACTTATATTCAAGTGATGATCTATTCACAATGCAAAAGTATAAATCATAAACCTTATTGGGCTCCGACAAACTATAATCTCAGTCATTGAAGCAATTGCAATTTATCATAACATCAGAAAGAGTCTATGTCAGAGCTAAAAAAAGCAAGTCCACATACTCAACTATCATTTAGTCCTCCATAATTGCTCACACTCATGCGATACTTGTGGTTACGGAGTTTTAATCGGACACAGAGAAAGATAGGGGCTTATAGTTTTGCCCCACAACCTTTTACCTCAAGGGTAATGTCAACAATAATGGTTCATGCTCCCCTACATCCAATTAGATATATATATCATGTTCTTTCCAACATGCTGAGCTTGCCAAAGGATAAAATGAAAAAGAAAAGGTGAAGATCACCATGACTCTTGCATAAGGTAGAAGATAATAATAAAGGATAGGCCCTTCGCAGAGGGAAGCAGAGGTTGCCATGCGCTTTTATGGTTGGATATATAAAATCTCAATGCGAAAGAACTTCACTTTATATTACCCCTTGTGATATGAACCTTTATTATGCAGTCCGTCGCTTTTATTACTTCCACATCACAAGATCGTATAAAGCTTATTTCTCCCACACCAATCAATCATACATATTTAGAGCAATTTTTATTGCTTGCACCGATGACAACTTACATGAAGGATCTTACTCAATAGGTAGATATGGTGGACTCTCATGGCAAAACTGGTTTAAGGGTATTTGGAAGCACAAGTAGTATTTCTACTTGGTGCTGAGAATTTGGCTAGCATGAGGGGAAAAGGCAAGCTCAACAAGTTAGAGGATCCATGACAACATACTTTATCTCAGATATAAGAAAGACATAACTCATTATGTTGTCTTCCTTGTCCAACATCAACTCTTTAGCATGTCATATTTTAATGAGTGCTCCCAATCATAAAAGATGTCAATGATAATATATCTATATGTGAAAACCTATCTTTCCTTATTACTTCCTATTAATTGCAACAATGACTAAAGCTATGCTTGCCAACTCCCAACAACTTTTAATCATCATACTCTTTCTATGTGAAGTCATTACTCTCAATAACATCAATATGAACTTATTGTTTCTTTTTATTCTTTTTCTCTTTTCTTTTATTCACCCAAGATCATGGAAAAATAATCAAGCCCTTGAATCAACACTAATCTTTATAATATATAGCTCACGGACTCGATTACAAAGAGAGATCATAAAGCAAAACTCAAAACTAGATCATGCCATAAACTTTATTCTACTAGATCAAGATACTACTAATAGGATAGAACTAAGAAAAACGGTAAAGATAGGAGTAGTGATTGTGATACGATACCGGGGCACCTCCCCCAAGCTTGGCAGTTGCCAAGGGGAGTGCCCATACCCATGTGATTATATCTCCTTGGTTGGTGAAGAAGGTGGAGGTGTTGTTGATGATGCGGGCTTGTCATCCATCTTCCAAGGCATAGGTTCACCATCATAGAAGGATGACCGAGTCTCCGGAATCCTCGAATCTGTAGCCAAACTCATTCTTTTGAATCTATATTCATACTCACAGTTTTGGTTTTGCAGGTTATAGATTTGGGCTTGGAGGTGCTCGATCTTCTCATATAGCTTGAAGATGGCCTCCTCGGTGTTCTTGGCATCTGGCTTGTAGTTGTTAGTGAACTCCACGAGCATCGTTTGGCTAGCGTTGATTCCACGCTCCACCATCCCCTGGCACTTGAAAATTTGTTGCTCCATTGCTTCGAGCCTTGTCTCCACGCTTCCGGTTCCCTTTGGTCCCTCAACATCGCGGATGTGCAACAACCCATCACGCATCTCAATGGTTTGAGGGTGTCGCAGCACCTCCGCGAGGTAAGGGTTGATGACCTTCTCGAAAAACTTGTCCTTGGAAGCACTTGGGGACGTCATGATAATCTAGATCTGTCAGAAAAACAGCTTGAAACAAAGACGGGAGATCTTTGCGTGATACGGGGGTCAAAACCCCCGGGAGATTATATAATGAATTTTTACCGACCAAAATACGTATCGTGCAAGAAAACGGAGTCCGAAGGGCACACGAGGTGCTCACGAGGTAGGGGGGTGCGCCCACCACTCTCGTGGGGCCCTCGTGTCCTTCCCGGACTGCTACTTATTTTTCTATTTTTCTAAATAATCCAAAACGGAGAAATATTGCCTTAAAATTTGTTTTGGAGTCGGTTTACTTACCGTACCACATACCTATTCCTTTTCGGAGTCTGGAACGTTCCGGAAAGTGTCCCTTATGTATTCCTCCGGGTTACGGTTTCAATAATATTGGTTTCAACATTTATGGGATTACCTGAGATATAATGTTTGATTCTTTGACCGTTTACCACTTTTGGATTCGTGCCCTCGAAGTTGTTGATTTTTATGGCACCAGAACGATAGACCTCCTCGATAACATAGGGGCCTTCCCATTTAGAGAGAAGTTTTCCTGCAAAAAATCTTAAACAAGAGTTGTATAGCAATACATAATCACCTATATTAAACTCACGCTTTTGTATCCTTTTGTCATGCTATCTTTTGATTTTTTTCTTTAAACAACTTGGCATTTTCATAAGCTTGGGTTCTCCATTCATCAAGTGAGCTAATATCAGATAACCTCTTCTCACTGGCAAGTTTAAAATCATAGTTAAGCTCTTTAATAGCCCAATATGCCTTATGTTCTAGTTCGAGAGGTAAGTGACAGGCTTTTCCATAAACCATTTTATACGGAGACATACCCATAGGATTTTTGTATGCAGTTCTATAAGCCCATAATGCATCATCAAGTTTTTTGGACCAATTCTTTCTAGACCTATTAACAGTCTTTTGCAAAATTAATTTGAGCTCTCTATTGCTCAACTCTACTTGACCACTAGACTGTGGGTGATAAGGAGATGCAATTCTATGATTAACATCATATTTAACAAGCATTTTACGGAAAGCACCATGAATAAAGTGTGAACCACCATCAGTCATTAAATATCTAGGGACTCCAAACCTCGGGAAAATAACTTCCTTAAGCATTTTAATAGAAGTGTTATGATCAGCACTACTAGTTGGAATAGCTTCTACCCACTTAGTAACGTAATCAACAGCAACTAGAATATGTGTGTATCCATTAGAGGCAGGAAAAGGTCCCATATAATCAAAGCCCCAAACATCAAATGGTTCAATAACAAGTGAATAATTCATAGGCATTTCTTGATGTCTACTAATATTACCAATTCTTTGACATTCATCACAAGACAAGACAAACTTATGGGCATCCTTGAAGAGAGTAGGCCAATAAAAACTAGATTGCAATACCTTATGTGCAGTCCTATCTCCAACGTGGTGTCCTCCATAAGACTCGGAGTGACACTTGCGTAGGATCTGTTCCTGTTCGTGCTCAGGTACACAACGTCTAATAACACCATCTACTCCTTCTTTATAAAGATGTGGGTCATCCCAAAAGTAATGTCTTAAATCATAGAAGAACTTTTTTCTTTTGCTGGTATGTGAAGCTAGGTGGTATAAACTTAGCAACAATATAATTAGCATAATCAGCATACCATGGAGTACTACGAGAAGTACTTATAACATTTAATTGTTCATCAGGAAAGCTATCATTAATAGGTAGTGGGTCATCAAGAATATTTTCTAACCTAGACAAGTTGTCTGCAATGGGGTTCTCAGCTCCCTTTCTATCAACAATATGCAAATCAAATTCTTGTAGCAAGAGAATCCATCTAATAAGTCTAGGTTTAGCATCTTTCTTTTCCATAAGATATTTAATAGCAGCATGATCAGTTTGGATAGTTACTTTAGAATCAACAATATAAGATCTGAACTTATCACAAGCAAATACAACTGCTAAAAGCTATTTTTTAGTAGTGGCATAATTTCTTTGAGCATTGTCTAGAGTCTTACTAGAATAATGAATAACATTTAATTTCTTATCAACTCTTTGCCCTAGAACAGCACCTACAGCATAATCACTAGCATCACACATAATTTCAAAGGGTAGGTTCCAATCAGGTGGCTGAACAACAGGTGCAGAGACTAATGCTTGCTTAAGTATTTCAAATGCTTCTACACAATCATCATCAAAGACAAATGGTATATCTTTTTGCAATAAATTAGTCAGAGGCCGAGAAATTTTTGAGAAGTCCTTAATGAACCTCCTGTAAAATCCAGCGTGACCAAGGAAACTTCTTATACCTTTGATGTCCTTGGGATATGGCATCTTTTCAATAGCATCAACCTTGGCTTTTATCAACTTCAATACCTCTTTCAGAAACTTTATGCCTCAAGACAATACCTTCATTAACCATAAAGTGGCACTTTTCCCAATTCAAGACAAGATTAGTTTCTTCACATCTCTGCAAAACTCGATTAAGATTGCTCAAGCAATCATCAAAAGAGGAACCATAGACGGAAAAGTCATCCATGAAAACCTCACAAATCTTTTCACAAATGTCAGAGAATATAGCCATCATGCATATTTGAAAGGTAGCAGGTGCATTACATAAACCAAAAGGCATACGTCTATAAGAAAAAGTACCAAAAGGGCATGTAAAGGTAGTCTTTGATTGATCTCTAGCCGACACAGGTATTTGAGAGAAACCAGAATAACCATCTAGAAAGTAATAGTGTGTATGTTTGCATAATCTTTCTAGCATTTGATCAATAAAAGGTAAGGGGTAATGATCGTTCTTAGTAGCTTTATTTAATTTGCGGAAATCAATTACCATCCTTGTGATAATTCTTTGTGGAATCAATTCATCTTTATCATTAGGAACAACAGTAATACCTCCCTTCTTAGGGACACAATGGACAGGACTTACCCACTCACTATCAGCAACGGGATAGATTATACCTGCCTCCACAAGCTTTAGTATTTCTTTTCTTACCACTTCTTTCATTTTAGGATTCAGACGTCGTTGAGGATCACGAACTGGTTTGGCATCTTCTTCTAAATTTATTTTATGTTGACATAGAGTGGGACTAATACCCTTAAGATCATCAAGAGTATATCCAATAGCAGCACGATGCTTCTTCAGAGTTTTCAATAATCTTTCTGCTTCATGCTCTGAAAAGTTAGCACTGATAATAACAGGATATATCTTCTTTTCATCAAGATAAGCATATTTAAGATTATCAGGCAAAGGTTTAAGCTCAAACACGGGATCACCCTTGGGTGGAGGAGGATCCCCTAAGATTTCAACAGGCAAATTGTGTTGCAGCATAGGTTCCTGTTTAAAGAATACTTCATCTATTTCCCTTCTTTCATTCATGAACATATCATTTTCATGGTCTAGCAAATAGTGTTCCAAATGATCACTAGGAGGTACGGCAATAGAAACAAGACCAATAATTTCATCCTTACTAGGTAATTCTTCCTCACGATGTTGTTTACTAAATTTAGAGAAATTAAACTCATGAACCATATCATCCAAGCCAATAGTAACAACATTCTTTTTGCAATCTATGGTAGCATTGACAGTATTTAAGAAGGGTCTACCAAATATAATGGGACAAAAGCTATCTTGTGGGGAACCAAGAACAAGAAAATCAGCAGGATATTTAGTCTTCCCACACAAGACTTCGACATCTCTAACAATTCCAATTGGTGCAATAGTACCTCTATTAGCAAGTTTAATAGTAACATCAATATCTTCTAACTCAACAGGTGCAATTTCATTCTTAATTTCTTCGTATAAAGTATGCGGTATAACACTAGCACTTGCACCCATATCACATAAGCCATGATAACAATGATCTCCTTTTTTAACAGAAATAACAGGCACGCCTACCACAGGTCTATGTTTATCTTTATCACAAGGTTTAGCAATTCTAGCAGTTTCACCTTCGAACTGAATAACATGGCCATCAAATATTATCAGACAAGAGATCTTTAACAATAGCAATATTAGGTCTAACTTTAACTTGCTCAGGAGGTGTATAAGTTCTAATATTGCTTTACGACAAACAGTTGAAGCTTTAGCATGATCCTTTACTCTAACAGAAAGGTTCTCAACATATAAGAAGTAGAACAACAGGATCATTATAAGTGACAGTCTTTTCTTCAACTTAATAGTGCAGCACTTTTTACTTCTATGGGAGGATGATATTTAAAACACACTTCTCCTTAGGGAGATCACATAAGTAGCAAAAGATTCACAGAAAGAAGCTACTATCTTAGAGTCAAGTCCATATTTAGTGCTAAAACTTACGGAAAATATTGGTGTCCATAAAAAGATTTAACACAATAAAACTTAGGTTGTCATACCTGACTCCTTACCTTCGTCGAGGTCCCAATCCTTCAGTTGCATTTAATTCTATCCAATAAATTCCATCTGAATTCAATAGTCCTTCATCATAAAGAGAGCACAAGAGTATCGAGCATGGTGCGATTGTTTTCCAGAAAGCCGAGCATAAGATTTGAATAATCATTCTCTGGAGAGCTCATGATTGGGCATGAATAATAACATTGATTAAGCCTCCCCAAGCTTGAGCGATGCGTTCTCCTTCGCGAGGCCAGAAATTATATATATAATTGCGATCACGATGAACAAGATGCATAGGGTAATACTTTTGATGAAATTCCAACTTCAATCTTTTATAGTCCAAGAATCTCATATCATCACATAGCCTATACCATATCAATGCGTCTCCCTTCAAAGATAAAGGGAAGACCTTCTTCTTAGCAACATCGTCGGGTATACCTGCAAGCTTAAATAATCCACAAACTTCATCCACATATATTAAGTGCTCATCAGGATGCTTTGTTCCATCTCCTGTAAAAGGGTTAGCTAGAAGTTTTTCCATCATACCCGAAGGAAATTCAAAAGGAGTTTCATTTTCAATAGGTTCAGTAGGTTGAGGAGCAACTCTGTGCTCTACTGGACAGGGTGAAGATACCCCGAACAAGCTCCTCAGAGAATTACTTTCCATAGTAACAAGTGACAGTAAATTTCAGCACACTATATAAATTTTTCCTTACAAATTTTGCACCTACCAAAGCGCTACACTCCCCGGCAATGGCGCCAGAAAAGAGTCTCTGATGACCCACAAGTATAGGGGATCGTAGTCCTTTTGATAAGTAAGAGCGACGAACCCAACGAGGAGCAGAAGGAAATGATAAGCGGTTTTCAGCAAGGTGTTCTCTGCAAGTACTGAAATAAGTGGTAACAGATAGTTTTGTGATAGGATAAATTGTAACGAGCAACAAGTAACAAAAGTAAATAAAGTTCAGCAAGCTGGCCCAATCCTTTTGTAGCAAAGGACAAGCCGGAACAAACTCTTATAATAGGAAAAGCGCTCTCGAGGACACATGGGAATATCGTCAAGCCAGTTTTCATCACGTTCATATGATTCGCGTTTGATACTTTGATAATTTGATATGTGGGAGGACCAGTGCTTGGGTCCTATTCTTACTTGAACAAGCATCCCACTTATTATTAACCTCTATTGCAAGCATCCGCAACTACAACAAAAGTATTAAGGTAAACCTAACCATAGCATGAAACGTATGGATCCAAATCAGCCCCTTACGAAGCAACGCATAAACTAGGGTCTAAGCTTCTGTCACTCTAGCAACCCATCATCTGCTTATTACTTCCCAATGCCTTCCTATAGGCCCAAATAATAGTGAAGTGTTATGTAGTCGATGTTCACATAACACCACTAGAGCCTAGACAACATACATCTTATCAAAATATCAAACAAATACCAAATTCACATGACTAATAATAGCAAGACTTCTCCCTTGTCCTCGGGAGCGAACGTAATTACTCACAAAGCATATTCATGTTCATAATCAAAGGGGTAATAATATGCATATAGGATCTGAACATATGATCTTCCACCAATTAAACCAACTAGCATCAACTACAAGGAGTAATCAACACTACTAGCAACCTACTAGCACCAATCCCGGACCTTGAGACAAGAATTGGATACAAGAGATGAACTAGGGTTTGGAGATGAGATGGTGCTGGTGAAGATGTTGATGGAGATTGCCCTCTCCCGATGAGAGGAGCGTTGGTGATGACGATGGTGATGATTTCCCCCTCCGGGAAGGAAGTATCCCCGGCAGAACAGCTCTGCCGAAGCTCTAGATTGGATCCGCCAAGGTTCCGCCTCGTGGCGGCGGAGTCTCGTCCCGAAAGGTTCCTTCTTATTTTTTTTCTCATCGAAAGACTTCATATAGGAGAAGATGGGCGTCAGAGAGCCACTAGGGGGCCCACAAGGTAGGGGGCGCGCCCTAGGGGGGGCACCCCCCACCCTCGTGAGAAGGGTGTGGGCCCCCTGGCCTTCATCTTTTGCGAGGATTTTTCTTTATTTATTTTAAGATGTTCCATGGAGTTTCAGGACTTTTGGAGTTGCGCAGAATAGGTCTCTAATATTTGCTCCTTTTCCAGCCCAGAATTCCAGCTGCCGGCATTCTCCCTCCTTATGTAAACCTTGTAAAATAAGAGAGAATAGCCATAAGTATTGTGACATAAAGTGAAATAACAGCCCATAATGCAATAAATATCGATATAAAAGCATGATGAAAAATGGACATATCATGTCGCGACTGTGTGGTGTGCCGGGGCCGCATAGCGCACAGTGAAGAGCGCCTGGAGCTTCCGAAAGCTGGCGCCCATGGCCTGGAGAAGCTGCTCCTCGTGAGAACCGTCACCACCGGTGCTTGGCTCGTCGAGGACCTGGAGTCCGGCGGCGGCAAGCACTTCCTTGTCGAACACCTCCCCCTCGATGGGCGCCCTGGAGCTCGACGCCCCTGGGAGGTGGACGAAAAGGTTGTCGCTCATCCTTAGGTACCTGCAGGAGCCAGAGGTAGCGGAGGAGGAAGGCTGGTCATCGGCCACCTTCCCCTCGGTAGCGGGCTTGCCGACCTCCCCAGCAGGCCCCTTGCCGGCTTCCTCGGCAGTAGCATTGCCAGGCCCCTTGGCGGCGTCCTCAGCCGCGCCCTTGGCAGCCTCCTCGGCGGCGATCTTCTCGGCCTCCGCCTCGGTGGCCTTGGCGACGTCCTCGATGATGGTGTCTATGTCCTCCTGGTCCGCCGATGGAGGATCTTGTCGGATGTGGTGTTCCGGCAAACCCTTAAGGTTCGAACACTAGGGTGCGCGCGAAGTCTTTCCCTCCCACCGATCTACGCCCTAGCTTACTAAAATCTCGCGGACGAACTCGCAACACACAAAGACACAAGATTTATACTAGTTCGGGCCACCGTTGTGGTGTAATACCCTACTCTAGTGTGGTGGTGGTGGATTGCCTCTAGGGCTGATGATGAACAGTACAAGGGAAGAACAACCTCCTGAGGTTGAGGTGTTCTTGAGCTCGGTGAGCTTGTGTGTGTGTGTGGATGGTCTGAATGATCCATCCTCTCTCTCCACTTTGCTAAGGTGGTGGCTAGTCCTATTTATATTGGCCCTGGTCCTCTTCCCAAATATCGAGCGGGAAGGGAGCCAACAATGGAGGGCTAATTCGAAGGGGACAACTAGTACAAGCTATCCTGACAAAAGTGGTCTTCGCCTGCCAAAGGCTCTGGTGGTGACGCCATCTTGGGCTCCACGATGACCTCCGTCTTTCCGTCCTCCTGGTCTTGGTCTCGTTGCACCAATATAGCAACCTTTGCCTGATGCCTCGGTACTCTTCGCCTGCGCTGGCCTCCTTAGCACCAAAGAGGAAACAAGGACGCTGCGCGCACTGGCGCCCGCCTGGTGTCGTGCGTCATGGCTCGCGTCACGAGGGCCTCGTGAGGTTTGCCCTGCCTTGATATCTCCGCTCCTCATGAGCCTTCCTGGCTAGGCTACTCCAGAGGAGGTCTTGCATCGTCCGCCTCACGAGGCTTGGACCCTCGTGGGGGTCTTGGATGCTTTGTTGGTGAACATGGGCCGTACGGCCTGCAGGTTTAGCCACGCCGCGGGGCGCAGGTAGGCAAGTCTGGGGACCCCTGTTCCCAGGATGCCGACAGATCTGGATATCGAGAAGGGGATGAAGCGAAGCCAAGACAAAGACTCAGAAAGAAGAAGAAAGGGCAGAGATGAGAGGCAAATGACGTGCCCGTGCCGGGCTGGGAAGAAGTAGCCCCTTCCTCGCAAACATTTGGTGCCAAGGTGGAGCCGTCGGCGCCCAAGTTCTCCTACTCCTCCTCCTCCTCTGTGCGCATGGGCTCGATGCTTGGCTCCCTTGCCGCGGATGCCCCTCGGGGCGGCGTGGTTGACGGAGGTGGCGTGTTGGGGGTAGCCCTCGGTGGCTCCCCCTACTGTTGTAAACCTCCTGCGATCACGGCAAAGTCAGTACCAAGAATCGTACCCCCGACACACGTTGACTAGGGGCGGGTGATGAGCTTATGCTGGGGGCTGCTCCGGAGGCTGCTGTCCGGGCTACTCACCACCACCAGCGGTGTGCCGGAAGTGCATGCCGGGGGCTGGCCGCCCGCTGAAGACCTAGCCCTCTTCACCCTCTAGGCCAGTGTCTCCGTATCCCTGCCAAGATGACGATGAGTCAAGAAAAAAAGCACAGTCCGGAGGGACAGAGATGACAAAAGTCAAGGCACTTACTCATCCTTTGTTTCTTCTTCCGCTGCCTTCCTCTTCCTCCTCGGGCTAAGAGACCCGAGGTCGAAGAAGACCTCCGTGTTGTCGCATGCAGGAGGAGGGGAAGCAGGTGGGGTTGGAGAACGCTTGGATGAAGAAGAGGCAGATGCCTTCTTCTTCGCCACCGCGGCCTTCACCAATTTCTTCACCGTCGCGGCTCTCATTTGGCGCGCGGATGTCTCCTAGGCATGCCGGGGTTGCATGGCCCTGCCAGGCCGAACTGGCTCACCGGAGCTGGCCCGCCGCAGGACTCGCCCTTTCCCCGTGGCTGGGGGCTCGACAGCTTCAGCCTCCTCCTCGGACGGCTCGTCGTCGTCGTCTTCAACAAGAGGGGCCCCGGTGCTGGTGCTGCTGGCCTCCCCAGCGGACTCCGCCCACTGGGCGAGCTCCTTCTCCTCTACGGCCGCAGCAGCTTTGTCCTCCACGCCGTCGACGCTGCCGGCCTCCCTGGCGAGCTCCGCCTCTGCCGCCCTGGCGGCGATGTAGTCCAGGTCCACCTGGGTGGTGTCCTAGACGAGCCGCGGCTTGTCGCGGATGTACTTCTCCTCCAGGGTGTCAAAAAACTCCTGCACTTGATCCTTTGACAGCTCGGCCCAATTTGGGACGAGGTCGTGCGCGTTGAACTCTAGCATCATGGTGATGATGTCGCTTCGGCGCGAGTTATTGATCAGCGGGACCACCCCCGCCGGCAACCCGAACAAGGGCCCCTTAGCGACCTTGCCAGCCTTCGCGGCCTTGCCGGACCTCTTGGCCTTGCCGTCGCGGTCCACGTCGAGCTGGAAGAGCCGCTGGCAGAAATGAGCATGCGCCAGCACAGTGAAGTTGTGGTCGAGGCCAGGGCAGAGTCGCATGATATCCACCGCATTCGTGAAGAGCCAGACCGGCCTCCCCTTGTTATGCAGCGGAGCGATTCGGCGGCGGATGAAATCCGCCCCGGTCATCTCAAGGGTGAGCCTGGCCTCGGCGAGGCGAAGAATCCTGGTGGTGGCGACCATGAGCTTCCCGTCGTTGGCATCGACACTGCTCCAGTCATTTTCGTGAACCGGCGGCGCCTGGCGAACCCGGCAGAATTCTTATGGATCCTCCTCTTCAATCCAGCACCACCGGCCCCGCCACTCCTCCCACCTCTCCTTCTGAGCGCCCTCCGGGTATGTCCCCTTGGATCTCAGGATCCAGGCGACACAACCGGAGATGGTGCCTCCCTTCTGGATCTGAGGGAAGAAGTAGTGGCGGAAGAGCTCTGTGTTGGGATGCACTCCGGCGAAGCCCTCACAGAGATGGGCGAAAAGAGCCATGCACGCCACGACATTTGGGGTGAAATCCAGGAGGTGGAAGCCGAAGGTATGCATGATATCATTGAAGAAATCAGAGAAGGGGGGCAGAGGCCGTAGGAGAAGTAATCGACGAAGAACGGATACCGGGGGCGGCTTTGCCGCAGTTGGCGGGGATGACGCGTGTGGCAGGATGCCCCGTTGTTTCTCCCCCTGTCTTGACCCCCTCCCCTCATAGCGGCCTGAAGTTGTCCCGGAGGTGGGCCGCGTCGACCATCAAGGGAAAGTAGGCGGACTCCGTCCGCCGCGCCGCCAACTCATTTTCTGGCGGCTCCGCCCCTCCGGCGTTCTTGGCCGCTCCCTTACCCTTGCTAGTCTTGGGTGCCATAGCGGCTGCAAAAGGTGGAAGGAAAAGGGAAGAAAAAACGCAGCGGCGGTGAGCAAGGGCTTGAGGAGGAGGAAGGAAGGAACGGCGGCTCTGAGATTGGAGAAGACACAGGGGGTAAATGAGCAGCGCGCCTGCGGTCGTTCCTTTTTACGGGGAAGGCGCGGGCCACCTCTTTACCATGATGTGACGCATGCATGCGAAAACCGCCCCACGCATGACCCCCACATCATGCACGACCCTCAACGTCGCGCGTTCAATGCAGGTCATGGGGAAGCGCAGCGGACGTGAAGTTACTGCGGTAAAATCCGCCCCACCTGCCCGCGCACCGTTCCGGGCCTAGCCCAACAAAGCAGCGCGCTTATGTGTGGCCCAGGCCCGAGGGGATCCTGTCGGCGTACAAAAGTAGGGGCTCTTCTTTTGACCCCCTTTACTTATGCACGGGCAGTCGGAGCCACACGCCACGGCCACACTTAGCATGGCAGAGGAGGGAAGCTGGAGAGAAGCCGAAGTGTGAGGCAACCAAGGCAACGCCAAGACGAGAAGCGCAGGAGAGCAAGAGGGCGAGGTGGACTCCCTCGGCAAGATCCTTGCCGAGGCAACCTCCACAGCCCCGACAAGAGCCTTGCCGGGGCAACTTGCCCGATGCCGGCGGAGTGAGCCACCCTTGAGCCCACAGGCTCCAACCCAACCAACTACGTTGGAACCAAGGCTCGGGAGGCACCTCTGTGGTGGCATGCAAATCTTCGTCAAGATCATAAACATATGAGATCAGATGAGGACCAGAAGACGGCGACCCTCGGTGGGATCCCAGCCGAGGGAATCCATAAGACCCCCGGCAAGACCCTTGCCAGGGATGACTGCAACACCACAGCAGCACCCTTGCCGGCCCCCCGGCAAGACCCTTGCCGAGGGCATCAGCAGGGCCACTGCTAGGCCCGCGCCAGCCAAGACTCCACCACCGTCCCCAAGCAGCTGCTAGCTCAACCAGCTGGGCAGGCACCTGCGTGGTGACGGGCGGCCTCTTCACCGACTCAGCAAGCACCTGCGTGGTGGCACGCGACCCTTCATGAAGGCTCCACCATCGCGCCAGCCTAGCAGCCAGCAAACGTGGCGCCGCGATGCCACATCAGCTCGGACGCGTGTCGAGGCTAGACGAGGCGGCGACAGCTGGGATGTGCTTACCTGGCATCCCCGATAAAGCGAGGAGGGCATGTCGACAGCACATTAAATGTGTTTGTCCGACGGTCCCAGAGGATAGGCTTGTCGACTGTTGTAGCGACCAGATCTCAAACGGTCCAATCTCTGTGCTCCGGTGTCATCCCTGGATCAGTAATGCTGACACCACATAGTACTTGAAGGATCTATAACAAAGTAGCAATCACACACTTTTTACATCGAGTGTCTCAAAAGAGAACTCATTACAATAAATACTTAAGGCCATCTAATAACGATAACAGCGGAAGGCTTGGAAGATAAGTGAGTCCATCAACTCCAACGGCATCACTGAGTATAGAACCATGACCTAAAACTCCTTAATCGTCGTCTGAAAAGTCTGCAACATTAACGTTACAGCCCGAAAACGGGCCAGCACATGGAATATGCTGGCAATGTAACACATAGAGAGTAATGGAAAGAAACAGCTATTCTACATGCATATTTGGCTGGTGGAAAGCTCTATGGTTACAGTTTTTGCGAAAAGCTAATTTTTCCCTACTGCAAAGGAGTAAACTTATTTAACTATCATGGTGGTTGTTAAACATAGAGAATGGTTGACAGCATCCTCAATCCCAATTAAGCATCATCATTAAACAAACCCATCAAAATTTAACTTTATAGTAACATGTTGAGATTCACATGATAATCCAGGTACTAGATACTCAAGATGTCCATAACCGGGGACACGGCTAACCATGATTAGTTTATACACTCTGCAGAGGTTTGCGCACTTTTCCCCACAAGACTCGATCTCCTCCGTTGGATTTCTCGCACTACATGGTGTTTGAGAAACGGATGACCGAGACAGTCTTTCAGAAGCGCTAGCACCTTACGATGGGTAGACCGTACCACCTACATCCCCTACATCTGCTAGTCTACCACTGTAAGAGTTCACACGACTTAGTCGACTATGCTAGAGCCCATAATAGCTTGTGGCTGCACACGGAAGTTTCTAGCATGAAAAATCTCATGATCCCTTTGAACCTGGGTGGCGGTCCAAAAGAAGACAGGCAATCCTGGAATACCCAGGTACCTCAATCTACCCAGATGTGTGTTTAAGTTGCCACCTTAAATAAACCATTAATTAACAAACTCACATCTGTCATGGATACACTCACCCAATCCACGTCTACTGGCATAGCATGGCATAATAAGCAACGTAGAAGTAACTCCCAAAGGTTTGATAATAAACAGGTAATAGGTACTACCTCAACTACTCCCCAAACCCACAATTTAATTAGATCCTAATCATGCAATGTGTAAGGATTGATCTAATGCAATAAAACTGGGTAGTAGGAGGTATGATCAAAGTGTTACTTGCCTTGCTGATGATCCGGGAAACCTAGCGATTCGAAGTAACAAGCGGTGCACTCCGGGTACTCTATCACAAACAAACAAGCACACAATAAGTACTCAACTGATGCACAGGTAAAACTCAAATAAGAGTTCTAACCAGAAGGTTCAACTTAAGAACTCCGGTTGGCAAAAAGAATCAAATCGAATGAAGCAACGAAAGGCAAATGGCAAAAGAAACAGGCTTCGTTTACTATTCCAGATCTAAGGCAATTTTTACAAAAGCAAAAACTTGTTTAAGTTGGTTAAACGGAAAGAGGGTTTCGAGACCAAACTCCAGGCGCTTGAATCGCCTGATTCCGATAAACGAGCGAAAAGTTATACTAAAACGAAAATCGGATCAGAAATTGCGATCAGAAATAATCGCGGAAAATCCGAGAAAAAGAAAAACGACGAACAGATTAACGAACGAACGTTCGTTATCTAGATCTAAATGACGAACACGTTCGTTAAAACGAACGAACGAGCGAACGCTCGCTGAATAAACTAAACCGTAAAAAAACCGATCTAATAAAAAAAGATCAAAAAAACCGTGGTTTTTTATAAAAAAACGGGCGGTTTTCTGAGGAAAACCACCGGTGACGGCGGCTACCTCGGGCGGCGGGACGGCGGGGCAGCGCAGCGAGGCAGCGGCGAGGCGGCGCGGCGGCGAGGCGGCGCGGCGCGGGCCACGGCGGCGCTAGCGTTTTGGCGGGCGGGCTGGTGGGCTTCGGCGGCTCGGCGGGGTCAGCTTATAAAGGCCCCCCGGGCGGAGTCCCGCTCGGGTACGGCCCGGAGTCGGTTCGGATTTTTTTTAAATAATTCCGCAGAAAAACTAACTAAAGAAATACTAAACGGACTCCAAAATTTCCGAAATAAATTTTCCCCGACTTCTAAAATCAAGCCGGACAAAGTGAACATTTATTTGGGGCCTAAATGCAATTTTGAAAAACGCACATTTTTCCTAAATTCAAATAAAATAACAAATAAAACCAAATAAAATCTTATTTGATTTTATTATTAAACCCTCAATATTTCTTTATTTTGGGAAAGTCATTTTATTCCCCCTCTCATATTTTTTTGTAATAGAAATAATTGAAGATAAAATAAATAAAATCGAATGATCCTATTTTCAAAATTTGAGACAACTCAAATATGAAAATAACGAAATCCCCAACTCTCTCCGAGGGTCCTTGAGTTGCGTGAAATTTCTAGGATCAACCAAAATGCAATAAATATGATATGCAATTATGATCTAGTGTATAACATTCCAAATTGAAAATTTGGGATGTTACAAACCTACCCCCCTTAAGATGAATCTCACCCTCGAGATTCTGGTTGGCTAGAAAATAGGTGAGGGTGGTCCTTCAGCAAATCTTCCTCTCGTTCCCAAGTGGCTTCATCCTCCGTGTGGTGGCTCCACTGAACCTTGCAAAACTTGATAACCTTGCTGCGGGTGACTCTACTAGCATATTCTAGAATCTTAACTGGTTTCTCCCCATAGGTCAAATCACTGTCCAACTGAATTGCTTCCAGTGGTACCGTATCTCTCAGCGGTATGTCAGCCATCTCTGTATGGCACTTATTCAATTGGGATACATGAAACACGTCGTGAACTCCTGACAGTCCTTCGGGTAATTCCAACTTGTAGGCTACTTCTCCAATATGTTCCAAAACTTTGTATGGGCCTACAAAACGTGGCACTAGTTTTCCCTTAACTCCAAAGCGCTTAACTCCTCGAAGTGGTGATACTCAAAGATAAACTCGGTCTCCAACTTCGTAAACTGTCTCCTTGCATTTAGAATCTGCATAACTCTTCTGCCTGGATTGAGCTACCTTTAGTCTGTCGCGAATTAATTTCACTTTCTGTTCAAACTCCTTTATCAGATCCGGTCCAAACAACTGGCGATCTCCAACTTCATCCCAGGACAATGGGGTCCTACACCTCCTTCCGTACAAGGCTTCAAAAAGGGCCATCTTCAAACTGGATTGATAGTTGTTGTTGTAAGAGAACTCTGCATACGGCAAATTCTCGTCCCAACTAGATTCATAATCTAGCGCACAAGCTCTTAGCATATCCTCCCAAATCTGATTGGCTCTCTTGGTCTGTCCATCTGTCTGCGGGTGGGAAGCTGTGCTAAACTCCAGTCTGGTACCCAAGGTTTCATGCAACTGATTCCAGAACTTTGAGGTAAATTGGGTTCCTCTATCTGATACTATGCTCCTTGGAACTCCATGCAGACATATGATCCTGGTCATGTATATCTTTGCCAACTTTGCACTGGTATAGGTAGTCTTCACTGGAATGAAATGAGCTACCTTTGTCAAACGATCGACTACAACCCATATTGAGTCATAGCCTGAACGTGTTCTAGGCAATCCTGTAATTAAATCCATGCCTAGCTTATCCCACTTCCATTCGGGTATCGGCAATGGTTGTAGCAATCCTGCTGGCTTCTGATGCTCTGCCTTCACTCTCTGACATACATCACAAACTGCTACATACTCCGCAATATCCTTCTTCATTCCTGTCCACCAGAAAATATCCTTTAAATCCAAATACATCTTGGTATTTCCTGGGTAAATCGAGTATGGTGAGTCATGGGCCTCTTGTAGAATTAGCTTCCTAATCTCCAAATCATTTGGCACATAAACACGGTCTTCAAACCATATGGTATCGTGCTCATCCTCACGAAATCCCTTAGCTTCTCCTTTGCTAATTTTCTCCTTAATAGAAGAAATCTCCTTGTCAGTCCTTTGGGCTTCTCTGATTTTATCCATCAATGTAGACTGAATCTCCAATGCTGCTACATAGCCTATCGGGACTATTTCTAAACATAGCTCTCGAAGATTTTCGGCTAACTCACTTGGTAAATCTCCCGTCATTAAGGTGTTGACGTGGCTCTTACGGCTCAACGCGTCAGCTACTATGTTAGCCATTCCAGGGTGATAATGCAATCTCATATCATAATCCTTGATGAGCTCCAACCATCTCCTTTGTCTGAGATTCAACTCCTTCCATGTGAAAATATACTTCAGACTCTTATGATCCGTATACACTTCGCAATGGTTTCCAATCAGAAAATGTCTCCAAGTCTTCAGTGCATGCACTACGGCTGCAAACTCCAAATCATGCATAGCATAATTCAACTCATGAGGCTTAAGCTGTCATGAGGAATATGAAACAACTCTCCCTTCCTGCATAAGCACTGCTCCAAGTCCTCGACGTGAAGCGTCGCAATACACCTCATAATCCTTGGTCTGGTCTGGCAAAATCAACACTGGTGAGGTAACCAAACGTTTCTTCAACTCCTAAAAACTAGCCTCACATTCCTCCGTCCATATGAACTTGGTATCCTTCTTCAACAACTCCTTCATAGGCTTCGCGATCTTTGAGAAATTCTCAATAAACCTCCGTTAGTATGTCAGGACCCCGATTCCAAGCCACATCGATCTAGCCGGTAACACCTCATATCACTTTGCGGCCTCACGCACGGTATCCCACGGGTGTCGCCTTACCATGGCCCGGGACCGTTTGCGCCTTTTGGCTCACGTATATGATAATGTCGCTAGCATCAATATGACAGAGAACCCGGGCCGACATGGCTAGTAGTGAACCCAAAGCGGCATAGACCTATGGAGACAGGCATACATGAACCACATCGAGCATGTCGGTCATCAGCGAGTGATTCCGGGCTGTAGCACTGGGCTAACAGGACTCCGGGGAACCCGGGCTGTAGCAGGCTAGGCAGGACTCCGTATATCACAGCGTGACATTTCCCCGAAGGGACAGACATAGGAACGAAGTGAAACACATGACGGCCAGTCAAGTGTCCTGAGCAGTAGTGCTGGGCTAGCAGGACTCCGGTGAACCGGGCTGTAGCGGACTACTATGGCTCATGGAAGTACTAGACTACATTTCCCCATAAGAGAGGCTGCCAAGGATAAACAACTAGATTGTCGGATCCCACACATACCAAGCATTTCAATCATACACACAATATGCTCGATATGTGTAAATACAACATGGCATCACAACATAACTCTACAACTCAAGTATTTATTTATTAGGCTCCGAGGAGCGAGATATTACAAACATGGGTCTCATGACCCAGCAGTCATAGCATACAATGCAAAGCACAAGCGGAAGCTTAACATGTCTGAGTACAGACATCTACAAATGGAAAAGGCTAAGAAGCCTGACTATCTACCAGATCCTGCCGAGGGCACAAGATCGTAGCTGAGGTATCAAGCTAAACGTTGAAGTCCACGCGGAACTACTAGCAAGACTGAAATCTCTCTGCAAAACATAAATTAAGCAAACGTGAGTACAAAGGTACTCAGCAAGACTTACATCAGTACTAAACTACATATGCATCGGTATCAACAAGGGGGTGGTGGAGTTTAACTGCAGCAAGCCAGCTTTGACTCAGTGGCTAACCTAAACTACGATTGCAAGCAACTCTTTTGAGGTGGCGCACACGAGTCCACATATTCACCATTCAATACACCACTATGGATCCGCTCCCGTCTCCCTACGAGAAGGCCATCCATAGCACTCACACTTATCTTGCGAGTTTTAGAGTATCCATTTTCACTTGTCTATGAACTATGCAAGGGGTCCAAGTTTCCATATCCGAGGAATCCGGCTATTCGAATAGATAATGATAACCCTGCAGGGGTGTACTTCTTCACACACGCTCCCACCACTTACCGTCGTTTACACGACATGTACTCGGCAACCTTCAAGCGGAAGCCCAACGAGGGTGTCAGCCACGGCCTATCTAAACACTTAAGTCTCTAGTCCAGGTTTATCGCCTATCCAGGTTCCATCCGCAGGGAGTCCGGCCGAGGTTTCCACATACGGCCCCGAACGATGTGAACAGGGTTCCCGAGACACCAAACGGGCGCCCGGTACACCGTGCCACGGTGTATCTACCGCAACATAGCCCACCCCTAGGGTCAGCGCTACGCACGGCCGCCAACACATAACCTACAAACACCAGAAACTAGTTGCAACTCCTGTACAGAGTACTAGGGTGATTAAGAAGCCGAGAAGGTCAATTAAGGATCCCAATGAGTGGTAGTAGCTGTTCATGGATCACAGACACAGAACTCAGTTCCTGAGGACGGTTTCAATGAGACAACCCACCACGTACTCCTACATGGCCTCTCACCGCTACCTTTACCAAATCGTGTTCACACACTTAGCTCACACACAGTAGGGCATGTTCACACACCTCCGATTCATCCCTGATGAATCAGACCTGACTCAACTCTAAGCAGTAGCAGGCATGACAAACCAGCATGAATGAGTAGGCACATCAGGGCTCAAACAACTCCTACTCATGCTAGTGGGTCTCATTTATTTACTGTGGCAATGACAGGTCATGCAGAGGATAAGGGGTTCAACTACCGCAACAAGTAGCAGATGATCGTTGTTGTCCTAATGCAGTAAAAGAGAGCAGGAGCGAGAGAGTGGGTTTGTATCAGAATGAACAAGGGGTTTTTGCTTGCCTGGCACTTCTGAAGATAACATTGGGTCTTCATCAGTGTCAACGATCACAGCGTCGGTACCACGTCTATCGAGAGGGGACAAATACCGGCAAACAAGGAAGAACACAATCAATGTGCTGCAACAATATGATGCATGATCATGACATGGCAATATGCTGTTGGTTGGCCTAATGCAACTAGCAACAAGTTAAATGGAGTTGGTTTGAACACTAGGTTCAAATGCAAACTCCACATGTGGTTATTTAAATAACATTCATTTGATTTGTCCTAAACAGTGGCCTTAAGTTGTTCTAACATGCATGAAAATGGTACAGATGGATTCCTTGAATTTTTCTGATAATTTTTCATATATAATTTATTTCATTTGGAGTTACGGTTGATTTTCTATGATTTTTAGAAGTTTTGGACATTTTCTGAAATAAATAAATCATTTAAGATTTATTTATATTCCAGAAAAAGGATTACTGCGTCAGCCTGACGTCATGATGATGTCACCAAGTCAACAGGGCTGGTCCGGGTCAAACCTGACCAGTGGGGCCCACTGGTCAGTGACCCAGGGCTGGTTTCTGTGGCTGACGTGTGGGACCAGGTCAACGGTGACGTGGCCAGGTCAAACTGACCGGTGGGGCCACGGTCATTAGCTTAAATTAAACAGGGTATAACCCTGTGGTTAACTAACGGGTGGGGCCCGTCTGTCAGCGTCTGTTAGGGAGGGATTAGTGGTGATTAGTCTTAATTTAGCGACCACGTCAGCGGTCGACGCCGGCGACCAAAAGCATGGCGGTGGCTCACCGGAGATGCTCGGGACGGAGCTACAGAGCATCGTTTCGCTCGTGGTTTGCGGCTACGGCGAGCTGGGAGACTCGCGCATCCAGCGGTGGCAACACCTCGCGCCGGGGTTGACTAAATCGACGGCGGCGGGAACTTTTGCGGCGGTCGGAGTTCGGGAACATGCGGGCACGAGGCTGCGATGCACTAGGGGCCGGCTAGCGGCTGCGTTGGCCTCCTGGGGGCTTTCTGAGCACGGTGAGGCGCTCCGTTGTGATCGTGCGCAGCTATGGCCACGGCTACGCCATGGCCGGCGGCGAGAAGCTTTCGGCCGCGATGAGAAATGGAGCTAGGGGACGGGAACGGAGGGGGCGAGTACAGGAGAAGCAGCAGGGGCTCACAGCGGATCGACGGGTAGGCTCAGCGGCTCGGGGGAGGTCCTGATGACGGAGAATCGAGGACGGTGGCTGTCGGAGTCCGAGGAAGAAGACGGAGCTGATGGCGGCGTTGTAGGGGCTCCCGCGGGGCGTGGCTCGGTGAGGAGGAAGAGGGGGTCGAGGCGGAGCCTCTGAGCGCGTCGGTGAGGCGTGGGGTGGCCGGTGGCCACGGCGGTGCGCGTCAGCGGCGACGGCTACGCTCGGCGGTTGCGAGTAAGAGAAACGAAGGAGGGGATGAGCGAGGGAGAGTGCGAGGGGTTCCAGGGGCGTGCGTGGCGGTGTTGGGGATGTCCAGGGCGACGAGGGGGCAGCCAGGCAGGAAGCTGCCGGCGTGGCACGCCGTGGCGCCGTGGCTGTCTTCTCCTCTGCCTTCTGGCAGGAGGAAGAAGACGCCCTGCCCTCGGTGGGCTGGGCCAGTTGACTGGGCTGCCAGCTGGGCCGGCCAGGTGCAGGTGAGATTGCACTCTCTCTCTCTCTTAATTCTGTTTCTGTTTTCTATTTATGTTATTTTGTTTTGATTTAGTTAAAATACTAGATCATTTTATAAAATCCTGAAAATAAATATGTGACTAGAATTAAAATATCCCAAACCACATAAAATGTTCCAGGATTATTGGACATATATTAATTATATAAAGAATATATATCCAATGCAAATAGTTATTTAATTAATTCAAAGGCCCAAAATAAATATCTCTGAGATTCCAAAAATATTGTTTTAAGTTTTACCTCTTGCCAATATTTTCAGAGACTAAGAGGAACATTTTCTTGGACTTCTTTGAAAAGATTTTAATGTTGATTATTTTTTAAGTGATTTATGAGGGTTTCAACTAACCTCAATTCAACTTTCAGAATTTAGACATGATGCATGATGCTCACTCGGGTAAATAGCTACAAGCAAATTCTAGGGCTGTGACATAGTATCCTGCGAGTCCAAGAAAACTCCGGATCTCTCCCACGGTGGTTGGTGCTTCCCACTTGGTCACGGTATCAACTTTAGTGGTATCTACTGCTATACCTTCTTCGGATATAACGTGTCCGAGAAATCCAACTTCCTTCAACCAAAACTCACATTTGCTAAACTTGGCATATAATTGATGTTCTCTGAGCTTTCCAAGAACCAAACGCAAATGTTCCTTATGCTCCTCTTCATTCTTTGAGTAAACCAGGATATCATCAATGAACACTATGACGAACTTATCCAATAACTCCATAAACACTTTGTTCATCATGTTCATCAAATATGCAGGTGCGTTAGTCAGACCAAATGACATAATGGTATACTCGTACAACCCATACCTGGTGGTAAAAGCCTTCTTAGGTATATCATGTTCCCGAATCTTCAACTGGTGGTATCCTGATCGCAGATCGATCTTGGAAAATACCTTAGCTCCTTGCAATCGATCAAACAGATCATTGATCATCGGTAGTGGGTACTTGTTCTTGATGGTTACTTCATTCAATCCTCGATAATCGACAACCATCCTTAACGATACATCCTTCTTTTCTACTAGAAGTACTGGCGATCCCCAAGGTGAAGAACTTGGGCGAATATATCCTTTATCCAGTAACTCCATAATTTGCTTCTTAATTTCCACCAAATCCTTTCCAGGCATCCTATATGGTCTCTTTGATATTGGCCCTGTGCCTGGCAATAGCTCAATCAAAAACTCAATATCTCTATCTGGTGGCATGCCTGGCAACTCTTCTGGAAATACTTCGGAGAAATCCTTCACTACTGGTACTTCGTCCTGCACAACTCCAGTTAAACAATTTATTTGAGTCCTCTTTGGCACATGTCGGGATGCATACTTGATCCTTCTCCCTTCTGGGGTGGTAAGCAAAATTGACTTACTGGCACATTCAATATTCCCTTCATACTTTAACAACCAATCCATGCCTAATATCACATCCAATCCTTGGGATTCCAATACTATTAGGTCCGAGGGAAAAACATAGTTACCAATCCTTAATGGTAACCGATCACACCATAGACTAGCCATATATTCTACTCCAGGCGAGGTTACTAACATGGGTGACCTAAGGGCTTGGGTTGGCAGTTTATACTTATCCACAAATCCCCTTGATATGTATGATGCGATGCACCAGTATCGAAAAGAACGAGTGCAGTAAATGACTTAACCAAAAACTTACCGATTACTGCATCCGGCTGCTCTTCAACCTCCTCCACGTTAACATGGTTCACCTATCCCCTGTTGAAAGGGTTCGGCTTCTTCCCAAAGCTTCCATTGCCATTTCCATTCTGTGATTCAGGACATTCATTGGCATAATGTCCGGTCTTCTGGCACTTAAAGCAAGTGACTTGGCTCATGTCTTTCTTGGCTGGGGTTGATGGGTTGGTGCGGTTCTGGCCGTTGCTTCCTCCATTCCCATTACCATTCTTGGGGCCATTGTGATTGTGCGAGCTACCTGCTCCATGGGTATGCTGAAAATGTCCTCCTGGCCTAGGGGTAAACCGTTGCTTCTGCTGAGCTCCTGAATTGTACTTTCCTTGTGCATACTTCCTCTTGCGATTCTCAATTTGCTGTTGCTTCCCTTCAATCATGAGAGCACGATCTACCAACTCCTGGTAGTTGTTAAGGTTTCTACCATCAACTGCATGCTCAACTCATCATTCAGTCCTTCCAGAAATTTCTCCTGCTTAGCTGCGTCCGTAGAAACGTCATCTGGGGCATAACATGCTAGCTTACTAAAGTCCTCCACATACTGGCCAACTGTCCGTCCTCCTTGGCGCAAGTTGCGAAACTCTCGCTTCTTCATGGCCATAGCTCATGTTGAAACATGGGCAGTTCGAAAAGCCTGCTGAAACTGGTGCCATGTGATAGTATCGACGGGGAAAGTGGCTGTGAAATTCTCCCACCATGATGTTGCGGGTCCTTCAGGATGATGTGCGGCAAACTTCACCTTCTCCACATCTGTGCATCCTGTTGTGGTCAACTCTCTAGCTGTCTTGCGGAGCCAATCATCTGCTACTATCGGCTCGGTGCTACTGGAAAACACCGGCATATTCAGCCTAAGAAAACGGGCTAAGTGATCAACAGGTGGTGGTGGTGGTGGGTTGTTGTTGTTGTTGTTGTTCCCTTGATTCTAATTCTGTACTAGCAACTACATCAATGTATTCTGCTTCTGGATCAACTGGGTGAGCTCCGGTAGAAAGGTAAATCCAGGGTCACATCTCGGAGGCATCTGAGGGTTTAGAAAAGATGAGAGTTAAGAATGGAGGGGGTCTAAAGAGAAAACACTACCCATATGCACATGAGGCAAAAGCAAACAATTCATTCAATCAAACAAGGGCATACAATCGATCTAACTGTCGCGAAAGTGCTCGGACTATAATATTTACATGGTGGACTACTACTACTATTGGGTGGTCTACTAGAAATATTCTTCGGTTGCAGACTCCATGATATCTGCTCCGGCTTCATCAACATAGTCATCATTGCTATCATCTGGATCCGAGTCGGTGCCGTCGATGATGATGTAGTCTTCCAGGCGAATCTCCTTGGGTTCTTCGTCTTCTTCTACTGGTGTAGGGCCTCCCATAAATATTCCAATCTTCATTGTTAGGTCGGCATTCTTATCCACTAATACTTCAATTTCTTCTTCATAATCTTCACGTGTAGCCTTGAGTTCTTCCTCCAGTTCCTCGATTCTTGTCTTTGCCTTCTTCAGGTCTATCATGTCGGCGCACATCTGGTTCTCCTGACATCGAATGTGCTGGTTTAACTTCTGGATAAAAGCTGTGATTGATCTATCCTTTCTGCTGCTGATCATCTCCCAGTGCTCATCTCGGCGCCCACAAATCTGGTAGATAGTATCCTTGAGATCATTGCGGTAGACTTCTCCAATGCGTCCCATGGCGATGTGAGCTGCCATGCTCTTTCCTAAACTCCAAGTTGGTGCATCAAAAGAAAACTCTATGGGCTCAGTGACTGGCATGAACGTCCTCCCTGGAATTTGAACTTGAATCATCCATCGCTCTTCTTCAGGTAAAGTGGCGTTGTAGGTTCCGATGAAACTTGGTACTCCTATGTTCAGATATCTAGTAACTTCCTTCAAGTGACGTCCAAAGGGTGTATCTTCATCCGGTTGCGTGAATTTGTTCCTTGCATCCGCCATCCTAAAAGAGTATAAAAGATGAGGGGTCAGAAAGAGAAGAGAGTGAGTAGTGATCTAGGTCTTTAACTTAGTGGTCGTGTCCTACAGTCAGCGTGTGCTCTGATACCATCTTGTAGCGACCAGACCTCAAACGGTCCAATCTCTATGCTCCGGTGTCATCCCTGGATCAGTAATGCTGACACCACACAGTACTTGAAGGATTTATAACAGAGTAGCAATCACACACTTTTTACATCGAGTGTCTCAAAAGATAACTTATTACAATAAATATGGCTTAGGCCATCTAATAATGATAACAGCGGAAGGCTTGGAAGATAAGTGAGTCCATCAAATCCAACGGCATCACTGAGTATAGAACCATGACCTAAAACTCCTTAATCATCGTCTGAAAAGTCTGCAACATTAACGTTGCAGCCCGAAAACGGGTCAGCACATGGAATATGCTGGCAATGTAACACATAGAGAGTAATGGAAAGAAACAGCTATTCTACATGCATATTTGGTTGGTGGAAAGCTCTATGGTTACAGTTTTTGCGAAAAGCTAATTTTTCCCTACTGCAAAGGAGTAATCTTATTTAACTATCATGGTGGTTGTTAAACATTGAGAATGGTTGACCACATCCTCAATCCCAATTAAGCATCATCATTAAACAAACCCATCAAAATTTAACTTTATAGTAACATGTTGAGATTCACATGATAATCCAGGTACTAGATACTCAAGATGTCCATAACCGGGGACACGGCTAACCATGATTAGTTTATACACTCTGCACAGGTTTGCGCACTTTTCCCCACAAGACTCGATCTCCTCCGTTGGATTTCTCGCACTACATGGTGTTTGAGAAACGGGTGACGACATAGTCTTTCAGAAGCTCTAGCACCTTACGATGGGTAGACCGTACCACCTACATCCCCTACATCTGCTAGTCTACCACTGTAAGAGTTCGCATGACTTAGTCAACTATGATAGAGCCCATAATAGCTTGTGGCTGCACACGGAAGTTTCTAGCATGAAAAATTTCATGATCCCTTTGAACCTGGGTGGCGGTCCAAAAGAAAACAGGCAATCCTGGAATACCCAGGTACCTCAATCCACCTAGATGTGTGTTTAAGTTGCCACCTTAAATAAACCATTAATTAACAAACTCACATCTGTCATGGATACATTCACCCAATCCACGTCTACTGGCATAGCATGGCATAATAGGCAACGTAGAAGTAACTTCCAAAGGTTTGATAATAAACAGGTAATAGGTACTACCTCAACTACTCCCCAAACCCACAATTTAATTAGATCCTAATCATGCAATGTGTAAGGATTGATCTAATGCAATAAAACTGGGTAGTAGGAGGTATGATCAAAGTGTTACTTGCCTTGCTGATGATCCGGGAAACCTAGCGATTCAAAGTAACAAGCGGCGCACTCCGGGTACTCTATCACAAACAAACAAGCACACAATAAGTACTCAACTGATGCACAGGTAAAACTCAAATAAGAGTTCTAACCAGAAGGTTCAACTTAAGAACTCTGGTTGGCAAAAAGAATCAAATCGAACGAAGCAACGAAAGGCAAACGGCAAAAGAAACAGGCTTCGTTTACTATTCTGGATCTAAGGAAATTTGTACAGAAGCAAAAACTTGTTTAAGTTGGTTAAACGGAAAGAGGGTTTCGAGACGAAACTCCAGACGCTTGAATCACCTGATTCCGATAAACGAGCGAAAAGTTATACTAAAACGAAAATCGGATCAGAAATCGCGATGAGAAATAATCGCGGAAAATTCGAGAAAAAGAAAAACGACGAACAGATTAACGAACGAACGTTCGTTATCTGGATCTAAACGATGAACACGTTCATTAAAACGAACGAACGAGCGAACGCTCGCTGAATAAACTAAACCGTAAAAAACTGATCTAATAAAAAAAGGATCAAAAAACCGTGGTTTTTTTTTAAACTGGGCGGCTCGGCGGGGCGGCGGCGAGGCGGCGGCGCGGCGGAGGGGCGGCGGCGAGGCGGCGCGGCGCGGGCGGCGGCGGCGCTAGGGTTTCGGTGCGCGGGCTGGTGGGCTTCGGCGGCTCGGCGGGGTTGGCTTATAAAGGCCCCCCGGGCGGTTCCCGCTCGGGTACGGCCCGGAGTCGGTTCAGATTTTTTTTAAAATAATTCCGTAGAAAAAGTAACGAAAGAAATACTAAACGGACTCCAAAATTCCCGAAATAAATTTTCTCCGACTTCTAAAATCAAGCCAGACAAAGTGAACATTTATTTGGGGCCTAAATGCAATTTTTAAAAACGCACATTTTTCCTAAATTCAAATAAAATAGCAAATAAAACCAAATAAAATCTTATTTGATTTTATTATTAAACCCTCAATATTTCTTTATTTTGGGAAAGTTATTTTATTCCCTCTCTCATATTTTTTTGTAATAGAAATAATTGAAGATAAAATAAATCAAATCAAATGATCCTATTTTCAAAATTTGAGACAACTCAAATATGAAAATAACGAAATCCCCAACTCTCTTCGAGGGTCCTTGAGTTGCGTGAAATTTCTAGGATCAACCAAAATGCAATAAATATGATATGCAATGATGATCTAGTGTATAACATTCCAAATTGAAAATTTGGGATGTTACAACTGTAGACCCTTCCACCTCCTATGTGCCACTTTGGCAACCCCTTTTTCCTATAAAAGGATGCCCGAGGCGACCAGGAGAGGGATTCAGCTCTTTTTGGCAAATTGCACCCCGTAGCTAGCTCAAGAACACAAGAACACACTCAAATACACCCACCAAAGCAAGACTAGGTTATTACGCATCTTCGCGGCCCGAACCTGGGTAAACGATCCGTGTGCTTCCTGTCAGACCCGCTCTTTGCACAACCTCGCGCTCGCCAACCATAGAAGGGATCCCAGTGACCCCATAGGTGTCGTTTCCACCGACACAATGATGTGGTAACTAAGCAGAAGGCACTTTGACAAATTAGAAGCATTGCAAGCTAGACACCATGTGGAAGGTGCAATCAATATCACTCTGCTAAGTTCAAACTGTCTCGTCATAGGTGACGTTCATCAAACTAGAAGCACTACATTCTAGAAATCATATTTAAGGCGCAAACCAATATCACACTGCCAACTTAAAGGTGTCGCATCATATGTGACTGACGCAGGATACACAAGAAGAGTAGTTTCATGTAAGAACATGGTGTGATAGATAGATATAGTATGTACCAAAAAAAAGGAAAGCGTGTCATATTCACACGTATCATGTGTAAGCTAAGCAGATGCAGTTTACACTAATTAGGAGCAATACAAGCTAGACACCATATGCAACACCTTAGATGGTGGAGTAGGGGAGCGGAGACTTGGAACTTATAATGCACTAGCAGTACAAGGAGAATTCGTACAGATGCTCCGTTTACGTTGCTACAGAGGACCACCATCATCGCCTTTCTTACTCTTTTCCTTCCTCTTTTTTGATTTTGCCTTGTCAAGTCAAACCCACAAGAAAAAGGAATAAAATTTGCTCTTCAGAACTCATTGATGCATGATACTGACGAGCACTACTTTCATGTAAGACAGCCGCATGATGGGAGGATGGAATATGTATGAAAAACAGGATGGCATGAGATATTGACATGTATGATGTATAAAGTGTAAACTAAGCACAAGGTGTTTGAACTAGTTAGAAGCAATGCAAGCTATAAACCATATGAAAGATGAAACCAATATCACTTTGCCAAATTAAAAGGGTGGCCTAACAAATGTATTTGACCAAATTAGAAGCAATACATCGCAACAGGCTAGAAATAATATGTGATATGCAATGAATAAAGGTGTCTCATCGTAAGTGATTGATGCAGGATACAGAAGAGAGGTAGTTTCATGTAAGAACATGGTTAACACATAGATGTAGTGTGTACCAAAAATAGGAAGGCATGTCATATTCACAGGTATAATGTGTAAACTAAGCAGATGCAATTTACCCTAATTAGAAGCATTACAAGCTAGACACTGTATGCAACATGCAACCACATATTACACTGCGAGGTTAGAGCAAGCATCTGCGATGGTGGTGTAGGGGAAGTGCGGTCTTCAAGTACAGAGCTACGTTCAATATCTTCAATTAGGCTTGTTGTTTCTTGATAATCATGTGGAGAGGATGGAACTGCACTCTTTATAAGAGTAGCGCATCTGATACTAACCCACGGGCATGACTGTCTCATCATAAGCGATAGATGCGGGATACACAAGAACATTAGTTTGATGTAAGAACATGGTGTGATAGGCAGATGTAGTATGTACCAAAAATAGGAAGGCGTGTCATATTCGCATATATAATGTGTAAGCTAAGGAGATGCAATTTAAGAAATTAGGAGCAATACAGGCTAGGCACCATATGCAACATGCAACCAGATATCACACTGCCATGTTAGAGCCAACACCTGGGGTTGTGGAGTAGGGGAGATGAGATTTGGAACTTGCACTGCAGTAGGAGTAGCAGGAGAATCTGCAGAGATCATCTATTTCGGTTGATCTAGAGGACCACCATCATTCCGTGCCTTCGTCCTTTTAGATTTTTCCTTGTCAAGTAAACACACAAGAAAAAGGAATGAAATTCGCACTTCCAACTTCGTTGATGCATGATACTGATGAACACAACTTTTATGTATGGGAACCACATTGTAGGAGGATGGAATATGTACGAAAAAGCTAAGCAGAAGGCATTTCAACAAATTGGAAGCAATGCAATCTAGACACCATATGAAAGATCCAACCAAAATCACTCTACCAAATTAGATGTGTCTCATTATAAGTGGCACTTCAACAAATTAGAGGCAATACATGTTTGAAATGATATGCAAGATGCAACCAATATTACATTGTCAACTTGAAGGTGTCTCGTCAGAAGTGATTGATGAGGGATACACAAGAAAAGTAGTTTTATTAAGAACATGGTTAATACAAAGATGTAATATGTACCAAAAACAGGAACGTGTGTCATATTCACAGGTATAATGTGTTAACTAAGAAGATGCAATTTACCCTAATTAGAAGCATTACAAGGTAGACACCATATGCAACATGCAACCACATATCACACTACCAAGTAAGAGCAAGCACCCGCGATGGTGGTGTGGGGGAATTGCGGTCATCAACTAGAGAGCTATGTTGACTATCTTCATTTAGCCTTGTTGTTTCTTGAGAATCATGTGGGGAGGATGACACCGCACTCTTTAAACGAGTAGCGCGTCTCACAGTAACCCACTCGGGTGACTGTCTCGTCATAAGTGATTGATGAGGGATGCAAAAGAGCATTAGTTTGATGTACGAACATGGTTAATAGACATATGTAGTATGTATCAAAAACAGGAAGGCATGTCATTATCAAAGGTATAATGTGTAAAGTAAGTTGACGCAATTTAACCAAATTGGAAGCAATACAAGCTAGACACCATATGCAACATGCAACCACATTTGACAACGCGAAGTTAAAGCAAGCACCTGGGATGGTTGTGTGTGGCAATTGAGATCATCAACTGCAGAGCTACGTTTACTGTCTCCATCTGCTGGCACTGCACCCTTTAGAGCACTGAGACGCTTAGTGCTTATCTTTGAATTACACTGGAGCGACTTCTGTCTTTTCTTTTTTGTATTCATCAACACTTTGTCACAGTCTGAAATACCCATGCATAAAAAAACAATAGTGTGAGTATGGGTGAAGTGTGTGCACAAGTAGTATAGTGTAAAGGTAGCAGATAACAGGTCGGTGAGAAATAAATGATGGGAGACATATGATAGCTCCACAACATGCATGGCACACGAAATTATTAGATTCTAGGATTTTGAAATATGAGCACAGGGATGGCTGGGAAATGCAGATGCCCCTCTAGCACACCACAAGGTGTGGTCCTATGAAAATAACAGTCGACTGAAAACAAATAGGTCAGTCCATTTTTTCTGCACCGTCTGATGTACAAAGAACAGGCAGATCGCCTTCGTCTACCTCCAGCCAGTCAGTGTTATGATCTACCTCGAAACGCCAGCGACCATGTAATGTCCCGAGACCGATGTGCCAGGTGTCCTCCAGTTATTCGTTGTTGTTGCCTTGTCATTGCTTGCGTGTCATGCATTGCATATCATGTCATCATGTGCATTTCATTTGCATACATTTTCGTCTCATGCATCCGAGCATTTTCCCCGTTGTCCGCTTTGCATTCCGGCGCTCCTATCTCCTCCGGTGGTCCTTTCTACCTTTCTTTCGTGTGTGGGGGTTGATCATTTCTGGATTGGACCGAGACTTGCTAAGCGGCCTTGGTTTACTATCGGTAGATCACCTATCAAGTTTCGCGCCATTTGGACTTCGTTTGATACTCCAACGGTTAACCGAGGGACCGAAAAGGCCTCGTGTGTGTTGCAGCCCAACACCCTTCCAATTTGGCCCAAAACCCACCTAAACCCTCTCCATCATCTAGAGCGTTCGATCACGATCGCGTGGCCGAAAACTGCACCTCATTTGGACTCTCCTAGCTCCCTCTACCTATATATATGTGCAACCCTTCCAAATTCGCGGACGAAACCCTAAAAATTCCTTCCCTCGCGTCGCCGGACGCGTCCTCACCGCGCCGGACAATGTCCAGCCGCCGCTGCCACCTCGCTCCGGCCAATCCGGCCTCGCCACGTCAGCCGTACGCCGCCCTCCACCAACCGGAAGCCGCCACCTGTCGCCGCCTTCTCTCTCCTCCCGCCGCCGAGCCCGCCGGCCCAGATCCGGCCCGCGCGGAGTCGAACCGAAACCCGGGATCCGCCACCGCCTGTCATCCGCGCCCGAGGCGCCTCGCCGCCGCCGCCTCGTCTGCCACCGCGCCGGCGTCGCCGACCACCGCGGCCTGCCTCCTCCCGTGCCGGCGACGAGATCCGCCGCCACCGCGCTCGTCTCCGCCGCCAGTTGCTCCGGCCACCGCGGCTTGCCTCGTCGGCGACCGCGCCAGGCCGCCGCCTCCACTCCTCTCCGGTCGCCACCCCGAGCCAGCGACGAGCTCCACCTCGAGCCGGCCACCGCCTCCCCTGTCTCCGGCGCCAACTCCGGCGAGGGTCCGGCTCCGCCTCGATCTGCATGCACCCGGGTCCAAACCCTAGATCTGTTTTCGGAGTGGTAAATTTCACTAAGTCCCCGAAATTTCCTGATTCAAATGCCCTTGTTCATCATGCCATAACTCATCACCCGTAACTCCGATTTGCGCATATAGCATATCAAATTGTTCGTCTCAGAGAGTACATCATTTTATCTCGCTGCGTAATTTTCATTTGAGCTTATCTTGATGCCCGAAATGCTGTTGGAAGAGTGTTATTTGGGCTAATTGTCAGATCTGCTGCTCCAAATAGCTACTTGTCATTTTGCCATGATTAATGTGTGCATGATATGCTCATGAGCTCTACATGTGTTTTGTTATATGCCATGCCATCTTTCCAGAGGTGCAATCCATGTATTTTTGTGATGAGTGTGGTGACTAGCACAAGCTTGCAAAGTGGTGCATTCGTTAATGCTATTTTCAGGGACTTAGAATTTCACTAAGTCTTTGATCTGTTTTTACCAATATGCCATATGTTCATGTTGTTTCCTAGTGATCCGTGCCTCTTTTGAGGATGATCTGTAAGGATGTTTTGTTAATCTTGTAGTTCTCTATCCATACATGTCTTTGTTTGCAATTATGGAGCACCCTTGCTTGAGTCAATAGAGCTCTACTTTTGCTATTTCGTGAATCTGGGCAGATTGTCTACCTGTTAGCGATTTTGCCGAGGATGTTGTAGTTGATCCGTTCATGCTATGTTATTGTTCTTGCCATGTCTAGCTTGTATAATGTGTATTCTTGATGGGTGTATGCTTAGATTGTCATGCCTTGCTCTGTAGTGCGTGCATCGAGCTTGTAAACATGCCTACTCATTAACATATTTGCATGCTCTACTTTTTCTGTAAGTCTGTAATCTGATTATGTTTTTGCCATGTTCACATGCTTGCAATTGTATTTTCTGATCCATTTTGGCTCAAGGTCACTAAGGGACTTTTTTTAAGCTCTTCGAGTAGCTCCATGCCATGCCTTGCTTTGCCATGTTAAGTTCCTGTAGCATATAGTTTTCATGCTTCAAAGTGTGCTACCTGATCTGAAATTCCAGGCTTGTGTTAATTTCACTAAGTCTGAAACCTGTTTATCATTTGCATTTTTGCCATGCTTCTTTGAACCTGTTAATGGATGAATTGGCCGTAGCTCAGTGTTCATCCTTTGTCAAGCATCATGATTGGATCCCTGCCATGTATTTTGTTGCCATGTTTGAGTGTTGTAGCTTAATTATCTTGATGCATTTAGATGGCTACTTGCTTTTTTTCGCAGACCGGTGCCATATTTGTTTTGCTTGCCATTTCCAAACCGTGCATCCGATTCCGGTGTTCTTTATATCGATTTCAACCAAAATCACCTCACCTTTCCAGTGGCACTCTTGGATTTCCAAGTTGAGGCCAGGTTCAATCATTCCTTGTCAAATCATGCATATGCATCGTATACCGCATCCCGCATATCATACCATGTTCATGTGTTGGTTGTTTACTATGTTGTGTGCTTCTTTTCCGGTGTTGCTTCTTCGGGTTGGTTCCAGTAACGTCGCGTTTGTGAGGACCCGTTCGTCTACGTCTGTTTATCTTCTTCATGGACTCGTCCTTCTTCCTTGCGAGATCTCAGGCAAGATGACCATACCCTCGAAATCACTTCTATCTTTGCTTGCTAGTTGCTCGCTCTTTTGCTATGCCTATGCTACGATACCTACCACTTCCTTATCATGCCTCCCATATTGTTAAGCCAAGCGTCTAACCCACCTTGTCCTAGCAAACTGTTGTTTGGCTATGTTACCGCTTTGCTCAGCCCCTCTTATAGCGTTGCTAGTTGCAGGTGAAGATTGAAGTTTGTTCCTTGTTGGAACATGGAGATCGTTCCTTGTTGGGATATCACAATATCTCTTATTTAATTAATGCATCTATATACTTGGTAAAGGGTGGAAGGCTCGGCCTTATGCCTGGTGTTTTGTTCCACTCTTGCCGCCCTAGTTTCCGTCATATCGGTGTTATGTTCCCGGATTTTGCGTTCCTTACGCGGTTGGGTAATAATGGGAACCCCTTGACAGTTCGCCTTGAATAAAACTCCTCCAGCAATGCCCAACATCGGTTTTACCATTTGCCACCTAGTCTTTTTCTTTCCCTTGGGTTCTGCAGACTCAAGGGTCATCATTATTTTAACCCCCCCCCGGGCCAGTGCTCCTCTGAGTGTTTGTCCAACCTGTCAGCTGCCGGTGGCCACCAGGGGCAACTCTAGGCTGGCCTACCCGTACCTTGGACAATCTGAGTGTGCCCTGAGAAAGAGATATGTGCAGCTCCTAGTGGGATTTGTCAGCACATTCGGGCGGTGTTGCTGGTTTAGTTTTACCTTGTCGAAATGTCTTGTAACCGGGATTCCGAGTCTGATCGGGTCTTCCCGCTAGAAGGAATATCCTTCGTTGACCGTGAGAGCTTGTGATGGGTAAGTTGGGACACCCCTGCAGGGATTTGAACTTTCAAAAGCCGTGCCCACAGTTATGGGCAGATGGGAATTTGTTAATGTCCGGTTGTAGAAAACCCGAAGTTGACCTTAATTAAAATACATCAACTGTGTGTGTAACCGTGATGGTCTCTTTCCGGCGGAGTCCGGGAAGTGAACACGGTGTTGGAGTTATGCTTGACGTAGGTTGTTCTAGGATCACTTCTTGATCATAGTTTCTCGATCGTGCTTTGCCTTCTCTTCTCGCTCTCATTTGCGTATGTTAGCCACCATATATGCTAGTCGCTTGCTGCAGCTCCACCTCATACCTTTACCTTACCCATAAGCTTAAATAGTCTTGATCGCGAGGGTGCGAGATTGCTGAGTCCCCGTGACTCATAGATACTTCCAAAACCAGTTTGCAGGTACCGATGAAACCGTGCAGGTGACGCAACCAAGCTCAAGGAGGAGCTCGATGAAGATCTTGTCCTTTGTGTTGTTTCGTTCTAGTTGTCAGTAGTGGAGCCCAGTTGGGGTCGATCGGAGATCTGTGTAGCATTTGGGGTAGTCTTCTTTTATTTTGGCTCCGTAGTCGGGCCCTGATTGTATTTGGATGATGTAATGCTTTATTCATGTAATTGTGTGAAGTGGCGATTCTAAGCCAACTATGTATCTCTTTCCCTTATGTATTACATGGGTTGTGTGAAGATTACCTCACTTGAGACATTGCTTTCAATGCGGTTATGCCTCTAAGTCGTGCTTCGACACGTGGGAGATATAGCCGCATCGAGGGCGTTATAGACCACCGGCCCAGTCCCCTGCCTCCGCCCTCCCCTCGACCTCACTGCACCATCATGCTTGGCACCACCCCGGCCATCCCTTCAAGCCCCACCGACCTCCAGATCAGGCGCAAGCAGCTCTTGTGCCCCACGCCCCTATGATAGAGACCGATGCGCCGCTTCCCCGGCGAACAGGTGGACTGGGTGCTCCGCGCGCCTAAGCGGGTGCTTCTTCTTTTAATTGCGATTCCACTAACCCTGAATTGAAATCTAGGCGGGCTACTGACCTCTAGCAATGGTGAAATAGTAAATGGGAGGAAACCTTGTGCATTTAGTATCACGAAGAAGATGCAGTACAAAGCACTCACCTAGTTTCTTTCGTGGGATGAATACGGTGTTAGCACAGGCATAAGATTTGCACGAATAAGGGAAGAGGAGTACCTCTTTCTGCTGGCAGTGTTGTGTCCTCCTTCTATTTTTCCAACGATCTTCTTGTGGTTCGCTGGAAACGAGAAGTTGTGGAGGACGGTGGAGCCATGGACGATCTGCATGCATGATTCCAGATATAATCTCCTTGGTTGCAAAAAAAAGTTAGACATGCGTATGAATATATAGTATGTTCAAACGCACAACAAAGATTGATGCCCCTTTTTAGATCTGATTTACAAATGCCATTATCTCGGGATCAAATAGATGAATGCACTTCTTATGAATTTGAATCTTCGAAACCCCCTTTATGTTGAATTCAACATGTATTCTATTTCGTAGCTAGCAATTTGGAATGTATCCATGTAAGTGACAAATGTATAAAGCGCTTCACACTAACAACATGGAGTGCACTAATTAATGTTTATATATGAATTGCAAAAGCAATGCATTGCCTGTATTTCAAACCGCTCTCACTCTATGGATCAATAATATGGAATAAACACATGCATATGTTAGAATTCAATAGAGTATGGGTGTCTGATAGACCAATTTTCGTTCATACGCATATTGCAAAATTCATGATCTCATCCAAAAATAATAATGCCATCTATATTTTAATTTAATGCGTAGAACCGCCTTTTACACGTTAAGGACATGGATTGTTATGGGTATTAATCAACCTTATCTTTTTTGCAAGGTTTAATCAATCTTGTTTGTGATAAGCAGAACATTGATGTTTGCAGTGGTCTTTCTGAATCACAACGTATCGAACGGGCTATCAACGTATATATGGAAAATTTAAAATTTTCTTACATTATATAGTAGGCTTATCTAAATTAAATAGATGACGTCGCACTCAATGAACAATCATCGGTTTATGAAATGCCCGCTTCTGACCGCCCTGGCCCACCAAAAGTTCCTTTGTCATGCGCTGCCAGTGTTGGGTCACTGACATGCAGGCCATGTACCCAAAGAGCCCACACGTCAGTGGAAGAACGGTGCGGTTTCGTACGTCAGAGTTGAGGGCGCCACTTGGTGCACGCCCGGCTGAACACGCCTCCTTGCATCATTCAAACGCCTCCATGAAACCCGTGTGGAAGCCAAGAAACCCACTCTGGACACACGTCCGTTCATGACCGGGCCGGCATTAAACGCAACACCGGCCGAGCTCCTCCCGCTCGCCGTCTATTTAATCTCCTATTTAAACAAGGCCAAACGTCGATCAAGAATCACACCCCTCCACCGCTCCCCTCTCTCCTCCTTCACCATTTTGTCCACTCTTACAATGGCATACGAAGAGTAGTTATCCCGCATCCAAGCCGGCTGGGTGGCCCACCGAGCCCACCGGATACGAGCTATACAGCTCGCTAATCCACCTCCCTCCCCTCGCCCGATGGAGCCAGTTGTCGCCTCAAGTCGGCGCGCGGTTCAGCAACTCGCCGCTCCAGGCCAACTCGACGAGGAGTGGCGCACGGGCATCGTCACTGCCGTCCACGCCGCCACCTCGTACTGCGCATCCCATGTCTGCGACCGCATCTCCCATTTCTGTGGCCGAGACTCCCATGTCGGCGGCCGCGCCATGAAAGCAGAGACAGAAGCCGGGTGGGCGGAGAGCGACGAATCGGTGGCCAGCGCCTCCGCGTCCACCGCCACCATCGAGGAGAAGTAGAACACGGGAGGCCGCCACCGCTTGGTTCCCATGAAGGCCACTGCGGAGGCGACACCGGCGTACACAGCAGGTGTCTTGCTGGATCGTTTTGTTGCGAGGACCTTCGTCCACCCCGCATGGGCTCCACAGAAGCGGAGAAGCCCCCTCACCATCATCTTCGGCTTCAGCAGTGGGGAAGCGAGCCGTCCTTTGCGCTGAAGCATATACCTCCGGGGCTCCCGGCAGTCCGGTGATCGTGCTGTCGGACATGAGAAACACAAATGGATCGGCGGGCGACCATTTAGGCCAGGTATTATATACTGTGCTTTCCAGAACTAGCATCGCTTGGTTGATTTGAATGTAATGAAATACGTCATGTTTGTATGAAAATCCGGTACTTTATAT